>NC_081558.1:181055047-181170888 GCF_022355385.1 Mustela nigripes
TTTTTAAGCTTTTCACATGTGAAGTTTGAGGGGCTAGATACCAGACTTTTCATATTGTTAAATATCTAATGAACCAAGCTCACACATGACAGGAGGTTCTATAGAACAAGATCTAGTTAAACATCTAAACATGTGGAACTTAAGAGGAAATAGAATGAAGGGCCCAAAGAGCCAATAATCTGGATCTGACTTCTTGTACATAGAGACAAACTGAGGAATCATGGAAAGAAGGAAAATACAAGAATTAAGTTTTTGCATGATCAGTTGTATTAATTTATTATTTTTGCATCTATTTTTAAAGATTTATTTACTAAGAGAGAGCACACGCACATGTGCACAAGCAGAGGGGTGGGGCAGAGGGAGAAGGAGAGAGAAACTCAAGGCAACTTCATGCTGAGTGTGGAGCCCAAGATGGGGCTCCGTCTCAAGCTCCTGCGATCAGACCTGAGCAGAAGTCAAGAGTCAGATGCTTCAACTGACTGTGCTGCCCAGGTGCATTTAACACTGGGTTTAGAGTACCAGCCTTCATCACTTACTAATGTGAACTTGAGGAAGATATGCTATGTCTCTGTGCCTCAAATTCTTCATCCCTAATGTGGGAAGATAACAACAGTACCTGATTCATAGAATTATAATAAAAATGTAAATGAACCTATATATATAAAGCACACAGAACAGAGTTTGGCACATAGTAAAGCCACAAAGATGCTATTTTTATTGTAGTCTTTAAGACCTCATATAGAAATGATGTGTGTCTTTGCTGTCCTTATTGGTAGCTTTGTCTTCTCTGCTCACTATCAGGGACCCATTTCTTCATAAGGATCTCAGTGTTTGGTAGACACTCAGGAAGTTTCCTGAATAAATAAAGATAGAATACCGGCCATATGTCAAGCACTGCTCTTAACTCTAAGGAAACAAAAGAGGAAAATAAGATCTCTGCCAATTTTTGACTGTACAATGATGTCGTTGTTTTGTATATTCCCTGTCCTTTGTATCTGCTTAGAGAATAAAAAAAAGAAAAAAGAAATAGCACACTTAAGTATTCTAAACAAGTTGATACAAAATAGTTTGAGCACCTTTCCAATTTATCTAATATGAAGTCATTTTGTTTTGTAGGAAAAAAAATTCCCGAAGTATAAAGTAGGCAATAAACCAGTGATGTAAACTTTAACTTTACTATTAGAGTATAAAAGGAAAAAAAAAAGACTAGTGCCAATATATCACATAATAGCCATACAAATAGATCTTGTATTCAATATTTAAAATTCTTGATGTCCACTGATACCCCATCTCTCTTCTGGAAAAATGAAATCTTTGCCCTACTCATATTTGTTATTGATATATATCAATATATACATCAATCATTTTCTCCTTCACCATACCTGATAGATAATGTGAGTGCCCTGTTTAAAAAAAAAACAAACAAACAAAAAAAAAAACAAAAACATCAATCAGATTCTCTCAGAAGTGTGTGCTTGGGTAACTAAGAGATTGTGACTGGAGAGCCAAAACTGAAACATCTTACATGATACATAGTCAAAGGCAAACTAGAAAAAGAATGGAAAATGGACCAGAAAGGGGAAAGATGTAGGTGATAAGGTTCCTTGGATATGCCTTATGTCCCTCCTTTCAGGGCCATACTTCTTGGATTTCCATCTGGTAAACCAACTTTTGAAGAGCTACATGAGTAAGCCTCAGTGTCTTGCAACTAAGAGGATCCTAAAAAGATAAACCATGTGTATTTCAAAAGACGACCCAGGACTAAACAATGTATGCCAAAATACATATTCAAAATATAAGGGAAGAGAGGCACCTGGGTACCTCAGATGGTTAAGCATCCAACTTGATTTCAGCTCAGGTTCTTATCTCAGAATTGTAAGATCCAGCCCTCCAGGGAGCTGGTCATGGAACCTGCGTAAGATTCTCCCTCTCCCTTGCTCTACCCACTGCCCCCCTGCCCCCACTGGCTCACAGGTGTATGCACTCTTTTTCCCTTTCTCTCTAAGATAATTTTTAAAAAATAATAATAAAAATAAAATGTAAGGGAAGAAAACACTCACCATATATAAGGTGTTACGGACTCCCATGTAATACTGACTCATCTAAGGTTCAGTTTTGATTAATGGATCTGCTAGAATTTAAGCTTTATTAAAAACAAGATGAGTCATTATTTAAAAAAAAATACTAATTAAAGATCCTACATGAATTATTCTGGATAAGCCTGGCAAGTAGAACAGTTTTTAAAAAGAAGACATAGGAGGTGTCTAGGAAACAAAACACTGAATGTTGAGTGATAATGTTCTTGCTGTATTGCATAGTGTAAGACCGCATTAGGGTGAGAGATGGGGAGTCTAGGTTGTCCGTATTCTGCTGCATGGGAATAGGGACAGATTTTTTTGAGTCTTGAAAATGTATGTCTTATTACTCAATGCTTCTCTTCAAACATGTGAATCCTTACCTTTTATTTCACTCAGATATTTCTTGTCATTGTCTAGGCCCCTTGTAGCTAGGTTTCATGTGGAACTGGGCAGCAAAACACCTCAGGAACTGAGGATCAGGAACTATAAATTCAAATTCTCAAACTCTCCATTCTCTTCCATACTGTTCCTTAAGTAGGAATCTGCCTCACTTGCAGATATGGTCCTTTACCCCATTTGAAAACAAGAAAAACTTTAAAACAAATAAACAAAACAAAACAAAGCAAAAATGAAAAGAGGAAAAACTTTGATAGTCCTGTGCCCTTGTTTTAATAAACTGATTATTCTCCTAGTGTGAATCAATTTTAGACCTTTTGTTTTATATATATATATATATATATATATATATATATATATATATATACATACTAGGTGTGTACATATTACTCTTATAACTAGGCATTGGAACTCTGACTTCATTAAAAGAATGTTAGTTATCAAGAAGCAGGGTAGAGAAAATACTAGAATAGATAGAGGAATCCTGAATTTTCATTATTTTTAATGCTAATCCCGTAAACCATCTGAATGGCATTTATCTCTTTGGAATTTGAGGAAAAGACTTCCTGACAAAAGTTTCTTGTCTCCTCCCTTCTGTCCTTTTGTTGACTTAAATAAAAATTGTATCCCCTTTTTGGCAACAAAGGAGAAGTAAGATTAGTACCAGGAAGTAAAATCCCTCTAGCCCAAAATTTGAGTCAGAAGTATCAATATAAAGACAATGTATTTTGTCTTAAAAATAGATGTGTGTGGGTGTTTATGTGTGTGTGTGTGTCTGTGCATTTATATGTGTATGTGTGTATTGTCACTGAAAAGACCCAGGAACAATGCAAATCTAGCAGCAATGAGCATCCCCAATACTATAATTGAGGTTTCTAAATATATTTCCATTAAAAGAAAAGAGGATTTATTAAATAAATAGCTTTTAGAAAAGGAGTAAAAAATATACAGTCTAAAAAGCTGGAAAGCCATAAAAGTCTGCTGATTTAATGTCAAAAGAATTGAAGAGGCCCTCACTGGTCAAATATGGGGCTATTTGAATAATTATGCCAATGGATTAAGACACATCAAATATGCTTAAATTTATGAACACACACTGATCCTCAAAACAAAGAAGCAAAACATAAACAAACAAACTTCTTTGTTCATCTTTGGCGGACGCCAGGAAACCAACTAGATATTTTTAAGACTGCCAAAAACACACAAAAAATGAATCAAGCATTTTTTCTATCTTTCTTATATGAACAGTACTTTAGGGATATAATTCAGTGGTGAAATTAAATTTCTCTTTATAGAAGTATTTAAGCTCACGGATAAAGAGGAAATGGTAGAATTAGAATATCATAGTTTGCTTCCAAAACTAACACACAACAATCCAGATGTTAAAAAGATGAAATCTGATTAACCATGAGTTGTTATTTGTCTTAGGTCATGAAATGCGTATTTGACACATTATCAATCTTTAGGTGTAGATCAAATAAAAATGAAGAAAGTGAGTATGATGAAGAGACTGAACAAGAATAGCCTAATAGAAGGAGCCAGCAGCACAATGATGGGGAAAGAAAAGGAGAAAGGACAGGCACCTGGGTGGCTCAGTCAGTTAAGCATCTACCTTCAGCTCCAGTCATGATCCCAAGGTCCTGGTCCAGAACCATATTGAGCATATGGGGATTCTGTTTCTCCCTCTGTCTGCAGTTCCCCTTACTTGTGTGCTTTCTCTCTCTCTCTCTCTCTCTCTCTCTCAAATAAATAAAAATCTTAAAAAATATTTTGCTAAAAAAAGAAAAAAGGAGAAAAGGAATGGTCCAGGGTAAATTAGCTCTATTCCTGACTGTAACCCAGAGTTGCTAGCAGCTTTGGCATGGGGGGTCCATTGCAATGAGAGAAAAACAGTGAAAATATAAAGTAAGCAGTGGCTATGAGGCTGGAGAGGAATTTCCAGCATAAAATCGTATTTGTTAAAGTGGCAGGTGACACAACCCCATGCTACCCAAACCAAAGTAACCATTGGCCAGGCTAGTTTTTTGTTTTGTTTTGTTTTGTTTTGTTTTGTTCCCCCCTGCAGCAGCTACACCAAATGAAAGACTAAAAGATATGTATCTGGTCTTGTACAACAAACTAATTCATACAGATGAAAGAGGGTTGTGTAGTGATAATAAAATATAAAGAAAAAAAAGAATGAATAAGTGACAGTAGAGGGCACCTCTATCCAAGGCTTCATTATGGGTCCTGGCAGAATTCACCAGACATGCAGAGACCTTTAGGAAAAATGACTGGAAAATAGATGAACATGTGGGATTCACAGAATAGAATGCTAGATAAGTATGAGTATGGTAACTTAAAAATATAGCTGCGAAATCTTTGGCACTCTTCCGATTGGGAGGTGGATCTATGCCCTAATTCTTTGAATCTGGGCAAACATGTGACCTCTTTGCCTAATGCAATACAGCAAAGGAGATGCCACATGACCTCAGAGGTTAGGAAAGTCATACATCTTGGTCTCTAGAAGACTCTAGAAGACTTGCTCTTGGAGCCTGAGGCTTCGCATGGGTCTGACATGACATACATGACAGAGGTCACAGGCACTAAACATGTCAGTTGAGAGTGAGACTTTCTTGGATCATTATACACATCAGCTCCTCTATCAGCTGAATATCAGTGATTGACTTCTATTGTTGCCATAAAAAGCAGAATTCTCTATTAGTGACCTGTCCAAATTCTTGATCCTCAAAATCACGAGCTATAATAACATGGCTATTTTTTTAAACCATGAAGTTTTGTAGTGGATAACTAGGTTAGGGGAATTTCAAGGTATGATCCGTGAGAATGATGAGTGAAATATGTCTACAGTTGTCATTACAGTTGTCCAATCACAAAAAAGCAATGATACAAAGACACAAATTTTGAGGTAGATGCAGCCCTCCAACAACACCTTCTCAGTTCCTGAGCAAAGTACACATGCTAAGTTCAGTGACTATTGCAGAATGGAGGACACAAAGAAATAACTGTCTGCCTGTTTTTTTCTTCTTATATAAGTTTTAAAGATAATATTTTAGCTATACAAAATTACGTACACACACATCTGTTATAAACTATTACACAGTGAACAAGAGGAATATACCAGCAAGCCAGGAAATAGAATATAACCAATAATTTACATTTGCCCATATGCTTCTAACCGATACCATATCCTATTCTCCCTGCCTTTCACACTGTTATGGAAAGGGAAATGCCATGTTGATATCTACCTCCTGCCATATGAACAAGTAATTGCTGCACTACACCAAGGATTATGCAGTTTATAATCCCCACTAAAGAAATAAAGAAACACAACAATGACATAATTATTTTTTCTTTATATTTATTCATTGCAAAAGCAAGTCATTTGTTTTACTGTTACAAAGATCTTAAGCATACATGCAATTAGGGGAATAATGAAGTTGGGTTATTTTGATTATATCGTATATCTACCTCAGCTAGGAAAACTGGCATTCTGCAGGATTCACAGCTGCATGTTGCGAGGTTATCTAGCTGCATATGATTTTATACGTCTGTCAGTTAAATCACATATACAAATGCAATATCTAGCATTTGGGAACATTATGTGGATTCTTGACAGTCCCGAGAGGATTATGGATCTAGAAAACTATGAATGAATTACAAGGAGCAAAATATATTGCTTTCATCTATGGCAGATATAATCTAGCTGCAATATTGTTCCTATTATGCGCAGAGTAACTAAATGGAGCTGCCTCATACTTGCAATCAGAAACTTAGACAATAACGTAGTTTTGAGGCAATAAATAGAGATCTCTCAGGTTTTGTTAGTATTATGAATCTCTAGTTTGTATTATAGTCACAACAACCTTAATAATATTACTCTGTTTATGAAAATATTTCATGGAGATAAGATCCTATAGCTCAATATCTATCTCTTTAATTTTTAAAATGAAGTGAAACATTTTTGAAGATATCATCTAGATTTGGTTGTCACCTGGTACATATGTGACACTCGCTATAGTTTCATATAGGCATGGTCAAGATAGTGTAATCCTTGCTAATATACTTCAAGTAGAGAACACACTTACAATAAACCTAAGGACAACTGAAAGTGTGAATATATTTGACTTCTAATAAATACCAAGAGGCAAAGAATGCATCGACCCACTAACAAAAGTATTTCGTGCATAAATATAAATTATCAAGAACTCAATACTAAATGAGGGAAATTGTATGTTTCTATTATGTTGTTATAAAACAATCCTAAAACAAAACACATCTATATGTGCAATACTGTTTTTGAAAATAAAGTTATTTTACGAATTGAAGTCAATTTACCAAACATATATAATCCATTTCCTACTATTATTCCACAAAAACAAGGAGGATCTTAGAAAAATTAAAGTTCACAAAAGAGAACATAACACAGTATTGTATGGGATGGTTATAACAGAGTTATAAACCAGCATAGATTGACTCAAACGTGAGGGGCAGTTTATTTCCACTGTGGTGGTGGGAGAATCCTATTAGAAGGAAAGTGTTATGAGAGTTCAAATTGGAAATATAAGTGGTATCTCAATAAGCAGAAATGAGGTAGAAATGAACACACTTCAAACTTCAGTAACAGCACAAAGAAATATTTGAACCCAGAGTGTTACACCCCTCCTCTTTCAGCTCTAAAGTAAATGGAGGCATTGTGAAGAAGATAAGAGGTAAGAGAGAAAATGAAGGACCATAAATAAGCATTATGTGGTTTGTCTTTTTTTAAAGATTTTATTTATTTATTTGAGAGAGAGAGAGAGAGGGTGAGAGAAAGAGAGCATGAGAATGGGATGAGAGGCAGAGGGAGAAGTAGACTCCCCATGGAGTAGGGAGTCAGATGTGGGACTCAGTCTCTGGACTTTGGGATTGTGACCTGAGCTGAAGGCAGTTGCTTAACCAACTAAACCAACCAGGCACCCAAGCATTTTATCAGGTGATTGAACTGTATTTTGCAGGTGCTAGAAACTTTATTTATTATGATTCTTTTTATCTTGAATAAAGTACTAACACACTTGACTTTATATTCTAAGATAGTCACTTTGCCATCAGTATACGTATCAAGAACATTAGACCAATTAACAGGGCTTTATAATAGTTTAGGCAAGGTATGATGGAAGTCTGAAATAAATTGTATCAAGAAAAATTTATATAAGGACACAAAATGTTTCTACATTGTGAAGATAAAAACAGTATTATTTTGGTCCATTTTTCCCAAAAATACATGCTACAGACTTTAAAATGAAGATGTCACAACAAAAGAGGAATGAATTATGAAACGAGTGATTATTATTATTAATTATTTTCAATATGAAAGTATAGAATCTTCTACAACAGACATAGGAATAAAAAGAGATATAAAAGCTGATACAGATAGAGAACCCAGAATCAGGGCTAAGATTAGAATCCCTGACCTAAGAGAACTCTTTAGCTTCTTATCTATTATACCTTTGCTACAATCTTCCTAACTTTAACATGGCAAGACAAATAACATATACATACATATATATTATTCTTCTAAAATTTCTTTATCAGCTGAAGTGTAATGTTAATAAAAAATGACTTGCTAATAAATGTAATAACAAAACTCTATTGATAAATGTATTTTTTAGATTTTATAAGCTTAATGACTAATATGAAACAATAAATATTTGTCATTATTTGGCATTTTTTGAGGGGAGGTTGGACTACTATGATCAGGTACAAAACTCTGGAAAAATAGCAATAATCAATAAACACAAGCACTAGACTTCAGGGGTTTACATTTTAAGAGAAATGGTCAAGGCGAGGGACAGACAATTTTCACCTTAGGGTAAATTACTTCTCATTCCATGTAACACAGGATATATACATTAAAATAACTGGAAAAAAGATGACACAGTCCATTGCCTCAGTGAGGACGGAAGTCATGCCACTTGTTTTTCTACTCTTAGGACCTACCAAGTGCCTGGAGCACAGTAGGTGCTTAATAAATATTCAATCAAATGAATAAGTGAATAAATACATACATAATTTTTTATAAATAATATGTTAGTACCTCTTGGCATTTTATTTTTTTTAAAGATTTTTATTTATTTGACAGACAGATCACAAGTAGGCAGAGAGGCAGGCAGAGAGAGAGGAGGAGGAGGAGGCAGACTCCCTGCTGAGCAGAGAGCCCGATGTGAGGCTCGATCCTGGGACCTGGGATCATGACCTGAGCCAATGACAGAGGCTTTAACCACTGAGCCACCCAGGCGCCCCCCCTCTTGGCATTTTATATTAAATATTGAAAAATATGCACACTATGTTAGGCTACTAGGATTGCCATAACAAAATACCACAAACCAGATGGTTTAAACACAAAATTTTATTTTCTCACAGTTCTGGAGACTAGAAGTCCTAAATCAAGGTGTTGTCAGGACTGGTTTCTCTTGAGTGTCCTCTTCTTGGCTTGCAGATGCCCCCTCTCATTCTGTCCCTATACAACTTTCTTTTTTCTTTCTTTTCTTTTCTTTTTTTTTTTCTTTTTTCTTTCCTTTCCTTTTCTTTCCTTTTCTTTTCTTTCCTTTTCTTTTCCTTTCTCTTTTCTTTTTTTTACCCTGTGCTCTCACTCTCTTTGTGTTTCTCTTTATAAAGACACTAGTCCTGGGGCACCTGGGTGGCTCACTGGGTTAAAGCCTCTGCCTTCGGCTTTGGTCATGATCCCAGGGTCCTGAAATTGAGCCCCACATTGGGCTGGCTCTCTGCTCAGCGGGGATCCTGCTTCCTTCTCTCTCTGACTGCTTCTCTGCCTACTTGTGATCTCTGTCTGTCCAATGAATAAATTAAAAAAAAAAAAAAAAAAAAAAACGAAAGACACCAGTCCTATTGGATTAAGGGCCCCATCCTTCCAGCCTCACTTAACCTTAAGTACCTCTTTAAAGGCCGTATCTCCAAATATGGTCATGTTAGGGGTCAGAGATCTAACATATGATGGCAGTGGGGCAGAGGATTTAGTCCTTAGTGCACACTAATTTTTGTTGTATATTTTATTTAAATCACTGTTGTTGTTGTCATAATAGACGATAACAAAAATATACTGCTCCTTGATCTGAAGACAGATCAAATAGCTTAAAAACAAAAAACAAAACAAAAAAAAAACACACAAAAACTAAGAGTTTTAAAGGATACTAGAAATATCTCCAGAATTTTACAAAACAATCCACAGCCAGTCATCCCTCTCCTTATACTTATTTAAAACAAAAAAACAAAATGAAAGAAAGAAAGAGAGAGAGAAAGAAAGAAATTCTTCCTTTCTTTGCAGTTTTTTTATGGAGTTCAGAAAAACCAGTGGAGGGTTGGGGGGTTGGTCAGAGGTGAAGGTATACTTTCAATATGCATCATCAAAATAAACTAATGTCTTATCTCTGGAAGAATGGATTCAAATTGGAATAAGTGTTGAAGTAGGGTGAAACACTAAACATTTATCTGGTGGTTAAAGAAATCAACCTATTCTATTACTGGGACAGAAGATACCTGGTGATAACCAGAGGAGTTGTTCAATGACTGATTGTGCAGAAATAAGATGCCTTAGATTAGCTGAGAGTTAAATTTATTATTTCACCAGACCAAACTTCAAAATAAAGAGAAACTAATAAAGCAAAAGGAGGATGAAAACTGCCACTTCCAGTAAACCTAATCAACAGAGAAAACTGGAGGTTAAAATACTTAAATATACCCTAAAAACTATATGTTCACTCTTTTTCTCAATATTTTCTACAATTGGGTACCTGACTTCCTTTTTTTTTATTTTTTTTATTTTGTGGCTTCAACAACATTTTAGTATCATAAAACCAGGATTTCACTAAACCTGCTCAAATGATCTTAACATACGTAAAATTGCTAGTTCATGAAAAATGTGTATTGCATAAAAGCAAGTTGGGCTAAAATTCAACTTGCATCTAATCAGCTAAGACATGGTCCTGGTTGCTGGCTATGTGGAGTCTAAAGAAGGCTTGTCTTTTCTTCTCTCAAAGCCACTGTCTTCTTATTTTTTTATTTTTATTTTTTTTTAAAGATTTTATTTATTTATTTGACAGAGAGAGATCACAAGTAGGCAGAGAGGCAGGCAGAGAGAGAGAGAGGAGGAAGCAGGCTCCCCGGTGAGCAGAGAGCCCGATGCGGGACTCGATCCCAGGACCCTGAGATCATGACCTGAGCCGAAGGCAGTGACCTAACCCACTGAGCCACCCAGGTGCCCAGCCACTGTCTTCTTATTACACCCAACAGTCTGTACCTGCTCACCAGAGAGAAGGCAATTTTTTCCACCTGTCTTATTGGATAGTCATCCCTCTGCATAAATGGAACAGTCCAGTTTTTAGTGAAAATGAGCCAACAAGAATCTTTTCTATTGTCCCAATAAAGTTTGCCTATCCTAACAACCAAATAAACCAAATAGATGTCAGGAACCATGCAACACATTGTTTCTCTCTCTCTCTCTCTCTTTTTTTTTAAATTTAATTTTTTTTATTTTTTATAAACATGTATTTTTATCCTTGGGGTACAGGTCTGTGAATTGCCAGGTCCACACACCCCACAGCACACCCCCCACCCAATGTCCATAACCCCACCCCCCTTTCCAAAGCCCGCTCCCCCCCAGCAACCCTCAGTTTGTTTTGTGAGATTGAGTCACTTATGGTTTGTCTCCCTCCCAATACCATCTTGTTTCATTTATTCTTCTCCTACCCACTTAAGCCCCCATGTTGCATCATTGCTTCTCTTTTTATCTTGACTGCTAGAAAGCAATGTGTTGCTTGCTATACTCAATTTTGCTTTTTTTTTTTTATCAGCCAGGATTACCATGACATTGATTTTTGCTCTATCAATATCTCTCATCCCTCTGTGTTTTCCCCTTGTTTTCATTGTAACTGTATTAATTTGTTTGAATACTTGTGCCTTTACTATAATATTCATCAGGTCTTCACCTAGCTTCAGCCACCTACCAGAACCCGATCATCTACATCTCATGGAATTCTTTGGTCTCCAAAATTTGTGTTTCATGCTTTCCCCACAGAAACTCCTTTATACACATGAGGTTCACTAGCTCCCTCGTTTGATCTGAATCCCCAGGCAGGTAAATCACTGAGCTTTGCTCTAGAGGTAGAGTCATTCTGCTGATTCTATCCATCACTAAATTTATCAGTCCTGATCTTGAGAAAGCACAACCTATCCCCTTTCTTTATTTCTTCTCATAGTAGAAAATCATGAAGCAATTCATCCATAGTCAACTGTATATTATAATTCTCATCATTCTTCAGTGACTGCCAGCATAGAATCTAAAAAGTCCTTCTTCTCTTTTTCTCCATAGCCTCTACTGTTAAGCACTGCTGGATTTTATTGGCTCCCCTACACCTTTATATTTGCCTCATAAATGATCTACTTGCTTCCCGTATCTTTATTCTTTTTTTTAATCAAATTTACCTTAGAAATTCCTAAAAACAGCTCTAAACATGTCACAACCACCAATTTCATTTGCAATGGAAAATCCATACTGATTTCCAATCAAGCCTCAACCTTTTTCTGTACCTATTGAATCTTTTCCTCCATAACTATTTTTGTTTTAGATTTTAGTTATTTATTTGTTTAATTAAGAGTGTGGGAGAGCAAGCTGGGGTGGTGCACAGAAGAAGAGTAAGAGAATCTCAAGCAGACTCCATGCTAAGCACGGAGCCCAATGTGGAGCTTGATCTCCCAACCCTGAGATCATGACCTGAGCCAAAAATCAAGAGTTGGATGCTTAGCCAGGTACCCAGGTTCCTCAGTAACTCTTAATAGACTCTGTTCCCATCTACCATCCTGAACTACTTTGTCTCATTTGTTCTCTATGATACCTCCACCCTAACCCTGTTGTACACCCTAATCTCATATACACACACAAATGCATGCATCCATATATTTTTAAAATGTTTATTTATTTTAGAGAGAGGGATTGGCAGCAGGAGTGGAAGGAGCAGAGGGAGGGCAAGAGAGAATCTCAAGCAGACACCAGGCTGAGTGTGGAGCCTGTTTCGGGGCAGCCCCATGGAAGCCTCAATCCTAGGACACTGAGATCATGACCTGAAACCAGGAGTTGACCGGTAGTTGACCACTTAACAGACTCTGCCACCCATGTGCCCCCATACACATATATTACATATAATATAGAAAGCTGAGCTCTATTATCTCTTCCATTGTTCTTGCATCAATGTCTAAATTCTCATTATTTCATCTTTGCAACATTTTCCAAGATAACTTGAGGTATAAAAATTACATACAATAGGAGTGCCAGGGTGGCTAGGTCGGCTAAGCATCTGAGTATGCATGCTGGGACTGACCCCTGGTGAGCCCTGTGTCGGGCTCCCTACTCAGTCGGGAATCTGCTTGAACCTTTGTCCCTCCCCCTGCTTGTGCTCTTTCTCTCTTTCTCTAATAAATAAATAAAATCTTAAAAAATACATACGATAAACATCATATACTTAAAGTGTACAGCTTGATACCATCCTCCTCATGTCTTTCTCTATGCCTACCTCCATCCCAGGCACATCTAACCTGCCATTATAGTTGAGCTTGCATTTTCTAGAATTTTATAGATAGAACTATATAGTATATGCTCTTTTTTTTTTTTTTTTTTTGGTTAGGATTATTTTTTCAAAGTTACTAAGTAACTTTGACATTCATCCTGTTGTTGCATATATTGACAATTTTTTTTTCCTTTGCATTTTTGAGCAACATTTCAATGTATGGGTATACCACAGTTTGGGGGGATTCAAAGTAAATTGTTATGAACATTTACATTCAAGTCTTGTCATGAACATGTGTTTTTGTTTCTCTTGGGAGTGGAAAACTTGGGCCACGGAGAGAAATGTGTTTTAATTTTTAAAAACTTCCACTTTGGTTCACCAAAGTGATTATAGCATTTTTTTTTTTATTATTCCTAAAAGTAGTTTATGAGAATTTCAGTTTCCCGACATCTTCACCAGCACTTAGTGTGCTCTGCCTCTTTCATTTAAGAGTACAATAGGTATTTCATGGTATTTCATTGTGTTTTAATTTTCATTTCCTTGATGTGAAAACTCCATTCACTTGCCTCTTTGCCATCTTCTTTGGTGAGGGGATGTCCAAATCTTTTACATATTTTTAAATGTGTTTGTTTTATTATTGAGTATTGAATGAGTTCCTGTGTTCATAACTATTCAAACTATTAGCTCTTTGTAAAATCAAGCTGAGAAACACTATCTGGTTGAAGGTGAAATCACAGAGCTATACATATCTAAGTCATCCACACATTCCAATCTCATAGTCTCACACTGACACATTGATCTCTTT
This sequence comes from Mustela nigripes, assembly GCF_022355385.1. Taxonomy (NCBI): domain Eukaryota; kingdom Metazoa; phylum Chordata; class Mammalia; order Carnivora; family Mustelidae; genus Mustela; species Mustela nigripes. The sequence continues at coordinate 181,068,886 of NC_081558.1, forward strand.
TGCTTTGGAATATCTTTTTCTTCTAATAAGGGGAGGAAAACAAAGCACATAAGATCTTGTTTGTTAATAAGTCATAAAATTATATACTTATTTCCTTCTAAGAATGTAAAAATTCCAAATATCCTTCATTTCCCCTTGAATTAAATTGATTATATTATTTCTGATAATTGTCCCATTCTTAGACAGCCCAGCACTCACCATAGCACATACCCTCCCTAATGTCCATAATAACACCACCCTCTCCCTACCTGCCCCCTGCCTCGCAACCCTCAGTTTGTTTTGTGAGATTAAGAATCTCTTATGGTTTGTCTCCCTCCGGATCCCATCTTGTTTCATTTATTCTTTTTCTGCCCCCTCCCCAAGCCCCCACGTTGCATCTCCACTTCCTCATATCAGGGAGAAAAGACTTTTATTTTTAAGTAATCTCTACAACATGTGGCTCAAACAGTCAAACAGTCATGAGATTTACTGACTCAGCCAGTCAGGCATCCCTCAAGTTTTAGCATTTTATTTAAAAAACTTAAAACATAATCCAGGTAGTTAGGCTACTAGAATGAACCTATCTATCCCTTTATAAATTTTTAATTAATTCTGTTTGAGCATTTTTTATCTCCATGATATTTCATTTCTTTGTGTATTCTAACATATAAAGTTAAAGAAGAGTACTAATAATAAGGAATAATAACATTAAAATAAACATTGGCTAGATTAAATATATTTGAGTTATTATAACTGCATTAAGTTTTCTAGTTGTAAATCATTTTGAATGCTCTAGTCTATAGGTAAGTAATCCTAATTAATGAAGTTAATATTTTGTTGACCTAGTAAATATAAGGACCATTTTAAAATTTTTATGACATGTAATACTATTTTAAATTGCTTAAGAATTATTTGAAATAAATATTACATTTATAGATATTTGACAGCAAATTAAAATTTTCTAAACATTTTGGTATCATACTTGATTATATAAGATAGACAGAAGTGATTTATAGATACTAAATATTTTACATAACTAATTCCTATAGCCCATAAACAATTTTTAAGGACAAATATTGCCAGTCCTCTAATATTCATTCTTTTTGCTATAAAATCAATATTCATCATCAGAAATAGTTCAGCAAAAAACAAGTGTCAGTCATTACATAAATCTTCAGGATATATTTCGAAAATATATTTCTAAATATTTGATTTCAAAATCCATTAACATTTTAAGGTTACCAACCAACGTTGTCTTTTTATTTTATTTTATTTTTTTAAACATCAGAGCTAAAGTATTTTTTTTTTTAAGACTCTATTTATTTATTTGACAGAGAGAAATCAGAAGTAGGCAGAGAGGCAGGCGGAGAGAAAGGGGGAAGCAGGCTTCCGTTGAGCAGAGAGCCCAATGTGGGGCTCCATCCCAAGACCCTGAGATCATGACCCTAGCCGAAGACAGAGGCTTAAACCACTGAGCCACCCAGATGCCCCCAACGTTGTCATTTTAAAAGTACACACAGGACAAGTGAGATGACAAATGTGGATATCATACTGATTTTTTTTTTCAATATATACATGATTAACATCAGCAGAAAGTAAAGGAAGACCTGAAGTAAAACTAAAGCTGCAGTAAAAGCATGAATGACAAAACTTTAACTGTAGTATTTGATGTCAGAAAAAAAAATTAGATGTTAAATATAAGAAACTGTATTATAGTCTATGAATTTATCCAGCTGGAGTTCAGGCTATCACCAACATTTTGTTGTATAATTCGTATGGCAAAATGTATGTATTTACACATATAGTCACATATAGTACAGAACTTTAGCTTACGCCTTTAAGCAGAAAACAAATAGCAAGATATTTATATTTAAACCTCTACAGTCTAAGAAAACCATTTGGTTGTCTAAATTGAGGCTTCTTATTACAATCATTATTTCCTACCAGTAAGAGATCGGATGTTTGAATTGCACAGTGTATTTCAGTTATTCTATTAGAATTTATGTCTTTAGTGTTTATCCTGATAAACAAACAAACAAACCAACCCCAGCCAGTGGCTACACTGGTGAAAAAGACATGGGTTTTTGTATCGTACAGCCTAGATGTGGAAGTTAGTTTTCTCACAGGGAAAAAAGTCTGAGAGGTAGGGAATGTGCCCATCTGTCGTCTGTGACAGACACATTGCCATCTTTTAGACCACTGGGTCTCAAACACTGATGCACACTGGAATCACAGGGATCTTGTTACATGTAGATTCTGATTAATTCTGAGGTTCAGCTGGAGTTTCTGTATTTCTAACACGATCCCAATGTTACTGATGCTGCTTGTTGGGGAACATTCTGAATACCAAGTCTCCAGACTATGTTCCAAGTACACAAGACCATAGAACTATCTGTCCAAATGTATCTGAGGCACTTCAGAACACAACTGGGTCTCTCTAACTAATAGGCATTTGTCTTCAGAGGTATAGATGCATAGCTGACATATGACACAGGATGTCCACACTTGCAAGCAAACACTCTTATAAAAGTCTGGGAGGAAAGGTGAAGAGATAAGGACCAAGGGTCAACTCTATCTGCATCACCATGTTAAGTGAGGAAATTCCAAGGACTCCAAGACTTCTAAATTCAAACCAATTCCTCCAGGTCTTTAGGGAGATGTATTTGTCGATGTAGGAGATTTGAATGTGTTTTAATTTACAGCTTATTAGCATGATCTTCAACCATTAAATACTAAGTCCTGTGTTATGTGGGTTTCTATTTGTTCTCTTGTTTCCCATCTGGCAAATGTTAGAGCTGCCAACAGGTGTAAATCCATTGTATCATTGTGCTCGTTATATTAGGGAGAAATTATGTCTAGCAGTTGCTGAGGAGGGTAGCTCTCCTCCACAGCATGGAGATACACAAACATAAATAGAGGCATGTAGATCAAGATCTACTGATATTATCACATACAGAATAGTTCTAGTGTGTACCTACTTAAAGGATTTATATTCTAAGAATAACATCTTGTAGGAGAAAAAGAAAAGACAATAAATTAGGATATCTGGATTCTACTAACATTTCCCCTATTTTCCATGTACCTGAAGGAGTCAAGGACACAATGAGAGTACACAGAAATAGTTTTCCTACTGGCATCAGGTTAGTTCATTATTATCCTAGGCAATCTGAGCATTTTTCATATTAAATATTCCTATAATTATTCAGTAAAAAGATTTGACCTTCAGCATCACAAAGGATAAATCAATCATAATTTGGAGAGCAAACTTTAACCTTATATTTTGCTTTTCATGTAATCGTGAAACTATAAGGTGTTATAATATTAAAAGAATTCATGAGAATAAGTAGAGCAAGATCAATATTTTATGTTTGAAGTTATTAGATTTCCACTAAAGGTTCTATTCATCAAAAAAGATGCACACAGCTCTATTGCATTCATTCTGCTTTCAACCTAAGACAGGAAGAGCATCGTATAAGCAAATCAGACAACCATAAAGAACAATATCATGTTAGAATAATTCTGAATAAACACATTAGGGAACTTGGAGGCTTTTAGATGGAATAGTGAACTGTCAAAAATACTTTGCCCCCCTGCCATTCCTCAACCCCTTTTTTCCCTCTGAGGAAAAAAATAGAAAATTTAAATGATTTAGGATATAATTTCTTCTAAAATATACTTCTGTGATCATATATACTCATTATGTAAGCAGCACTCACAGGAAGAATATTTTTATTCTGTTCATATTATTTTATCCACACTGTCCAGGTAGAGTGGGACAATAACACCCCCAGCTCTTTTGAAATAACTTCTTTACTTAATCATAAAGAGAAGTAAGTGTTGGCGCATATTCAATAAAACATGAGATTAGTTTCACTTGGGGGCATGGTATTCACACCCACCAAAATCTCCTACACTTGAAGATACTCATGTCTTATAATTCTATCATGATTGTGGAAATTAAAAAATAAACAGCACAAGAGTCATTAAATGGTCCTCTTGAAACAATATAAAAAAAGATATGCAAAAATACCTTTAAAAAAGGGGAATTCAGGAGCATCTTTGTATTATATATAGAATGATACTTCAGCTCTTACTTAAAAAGGAAGCTATGAAATCAATCTCATTTCAAGAAATTATTATAAGATATTAAATAGGAAGTAAGAAAAATTGAGTGTGGTTGCAACTTTTATTGTATGTTACTTTCAGCCACCTTAAATTATGTATTCAATATATGCAATGTTGTCTGAAAATATTTAAATCAAACATTCATCTGGGCTCTAACTTCAGTTTGATGACCACTTTCACCCATCACTCTGCTAAAACCAGCTTCCTGTAATGCTCAACAGATAATCTGAGGAAATATGAATGATTTCTATGAAAGAATTTTATCCCAATGTAAAAATGTGGAGAGATAACCTAATAGACTACTGAATAGGACTAGATTTCCTTCTTTCTATTTAGAAAGGCAAAAATTTAAAGATGAGCAGACTTTTATAGAATTATTTCCTTGTCTTGGTCAATCAGTCTAAGACTGATCATATTAGTGATTTATTTCCAATCTCTTTTTATACCAGATATTTTACCACTTTATTATTCTGGGTGTTTTAGTGCTCACTTACTCTTGTAATGGCAAGCAGGGGCTCAGGCACACTATGACTTTAAGCTGCATCATTTAATTTTTCAGCTGAGCTTTAGGTAATAAATCTGTTGTCAGCCCGTCTATTTGTGTCACTCTAAGACACATGAGGAATGAAGCTGCGAGAAAAGCAAACCAAAGCTCATTCTTTCCTTCATGGCTAAAAGCAACAGATCAGCGGCTAAATAAAAATGCCTGTTTCTTACGCAAGGCAAGATGCTTGTTAAGCCCTGTAGCACATCTTTCTCTACTTCCAAAACAAGCTATCTATATGAAATTATACAGGTATTTTCATAAACATGTTGTTACCTTCTTGCATGAATTTAATAAATTCATGCAAAATAAATTTAATAAAAATAATTAGTAAGAAGCAATGGACCAAATTTAACTTGGAATCCTACAAGTAAAAGGATGATATTTAAAATTTTCCTCTGTGATGATAAAAAAACAAAAAGGATGGGTAGAAGGGGAAAAATTGTGGAAAGAAACTTTCAGAAATATATCATGAAAATTTGAGAAATCATTTGACTCCACTGGTGTCAGTTTCATTCCCTGCAAAATTAAGCAGGCAGTTTGAGATGATTTCTAAGGTCACTTTCAGCTCTAACATGCTATGCCACTCTAATTATCATAAATCACACACTGCCTCTCATTCACATATATATGACTTAAAGATGATTATCATTTAGAGAAAGCTGCATATTTAAGGTATGCCACTAACTCTGCACTGCAATTCAATATGTTCATTAAATTTTGTTATAGATGGGAAATTCTTCAACTTCACCTGCAGCACTTAGCTTAAAGATTAGGTAGCAAGTGCCTTCCAAAATATACTTGCAAAAACTGATAGTCTTCTTATCTCTCTATATTAATTTAATGCTGAACGTAATCAGCATGCCTAATGAACTATAAATCTCACACCTGCCTCTGGACCCTATATGGTAATGTCATCTCATGATGCATTTTCTCTTCCATGCATTTTGCTATTAGTGTTTTTTTTTTTTATTATTAATAGTGGCCAGTCATGAAAATCACTGCCTAAATATAGGTCCCAAAGTGACAAAGCCTATTCTTGTATGCAGTGGTAGAATTTTTCATGACATGTTGAGCATTTATTTACAGGGGCTGTCCAGCATCTAAAAGAGCTCTGTTAACACAAACAAGACTTCAGGTTCTTCTCATTTACTGTCTGATGAAAATCGCATAACAGTATGCATGCCAATAAAGGACCATGAATTTTTTATATATTTTGTTCCTTCTCACTCCTTCAAGTACCAGTATTCTCTGAAGTGATTACACAGTCCTCTATTAGGAACCTTATCCCCTGGGTGGCAAAAGGCCAAAGGAACATGAGCTTGAACTGACCTTTGGATAAGTTTGATTGCACCATTTTTGCAGCTTTGTAAGAATATCAGGCTAACTACAGAAAGAAAGCAATTCATGAATCAAGAGACTGGAGAAAGAGCAAAGTGCTAAATAGAGAGATATTTTTGAATTTTTCTGAATTTGAATATTGCCTAAAGCAAAGTTCCACTGAAATAAGAAAAATGTGACTATACACACACACACACATATGCATATACACACATATATACATGCTCACAATTTTTCAATTTATTCTCAAGGTGTATGACACAATTAGGTCTTTAAGGGCTCTTTATTAATCCTGTCATTTGATAAACATTTATGGACCAAGCACATAAAGCACTGACTATATGCTAAATACACAAAGAAATATTGCAGGATTTAATCTAACAAAATATTAAATTCAGGATTCTTAAGTTGCTGGAGAACAATTATACACAGGCTATTGAGTGTTGATAGAGGATGTTTTGCTTATCTATTATGGCAGAAACAGGTTATTTATCTAGGGAAATTGTAAAGATCAGTCATCTATCTTTTCTCTCCTAAGAGGCTTAATAAAAATTATAAATCAGACCAAAATGATTCTCTTAGGTTTTATTTACAATGAAAGAAAAGTATGTATTCATCATCATTTCTTACAGGTAGGAAGAATTTTGTAATTTCCCTGATCTAAATTGATACTCTCACTTCATTTTATAAAATATAATACAAATTCATGTAGTATTCAAAATTAATAAAAAATATTCTTTATGGGATATTTCCTGTGTCGAAAGGGCTTTTTAAAAATTTACTCTCTTATGCGAATAATAATTTAAGTGTTTTCCAAAGAAAATCTCACATTCCAAAGGGTTTTCTTGTCTTCACTATATTTTAAACTGCTTTATGAGGATTTATGGTATTAAATGGATTGTAACAATTCAGTGTTTTATAAATCATCTAAATTCTTCATATAGTAAAGTGACTACTTGTCCTACTAGTTAAACAATTTATAAATACTCAATAGAGAAGAAAATAAAACTTAGCAAGAATTCTTCAGGAAGAACAACAACAACAAAATAACTATGGTTTTTATTCAAATTCCAAAAGAAGGCCAGCTGACAGCAAGTGATTTACTAATAGAGGTTACATAAAAATCTCAGTGCAGACCCTCCCGGCCCCGCAGACGCAATGACTGCCTGACAAATAACAGCACTCAGGCTGGGTCTGCGATTGGAAGCAATCCCCGAATTAATCGGAAAGATTGTCAAAGGCACAACCATTCCCCCAAAGTGGAAACAAGCATAATACAATCTAGAAATTGGATTCCTAGGAAAAATGCATAAGTCAAGTTAGCAAGAAGTTATTGTGTACCTATTATGTCCCAATATTGTTCAAAGTGCTCCATGGGATAGAAAATAAATACTGTATTTGTCATGTGCTCCTTGTGGGAGTCTGCGATCTTATTAGAAAGAAAAGACTTATATACATAAGACAATAAGAGACCAACCTGATCACTCACCCAGTTCAGTCTGGTCCATTCCCACTGGCTTTTCTCCTACTCTTTGAATGTGTAATACTCCTTCCCTATTCATATCTTCTGTACATGTTTAGCCCTGTGAACTCTTATTTCTCCATTAGATTTCAGTTTAAATATTGTTTTTCCAAAGAGGTTTTCCTGACATTTCTCTCCAAAGGGATCTAAGCTAACTTTTCCAGTTCTTTTTTAGTGCCCCATTTATTATCTTCCAGTGACTTATCATATTTAATACCGATGTATTTAATTTAGTGGTTATTGATTTTATATCTGCCTCCCAAACTAATGACATAGCTCTACAATGGCAGTGATATGTCTGACTTGCTAAGAAGTATATCTCTTAACCTTGCATCATAGCTTCTCAACCTCAGCACTACTAACCTGTAGTGCTAGATGATCCTTTGTTGAGGGGGGCACACTCTATGCATTGCAGGCTTGTAACATCACTGACTCCAGGAGTCAAGCCCCCTCACGTGGAAGAGAAATGGCTCCAGACATTGCCAAATGTCTCCTAGGAGGCAAAGTTGTCTCCAGTTGTCTCTAGTATAATTCTATACTAGTGTCCAACACATCATATACATTTAATAAATATTTTTGAATGAGTAATTGAATGAGTAAACTAATAAGGCATCATACAATGAGATGTTAGACTAAATGCATTTAAGTTACCTGGGACACCTAGATGGTTCAGTCAGTTGAGCAGCTGATTCTTGGTTTCCTCTCAGGTTGTGATCTCCTGGGTTGTGAGATCAAGCCCCCTCCCTGGGCTTCTTGCTCAGCAGGGGGTTTGTTTGAAGATTCTCTCCCTTTGTCCCTCCCCCAATGCTTGCTTTCTCTTTCTCTCTCCCCCAAATAAATAAATAAATCTTTAAAGTTAAGTCACCAGCTTCATAGGATTTTTGTGAAGATTAAATGAGATAATGTAATGAAGATATTTGGCTCGTTTCCTAGTATATGTTAAATCTTTAGTGCAATCTTATTAGCTACGCTGTCATGAATGAAGTTTACTCTCAGGCTAGATGCAACAGACATAAACTATGACCATCATTATGGATTTTTGAACAGAGCAATATTTTTAAGAGATTGACCTGATATGGTGGGTAGGATGATTAGTATCAATGAAGGACTAAAGGTATGAAGACCAGTTAGCAATCAGCTTAAAATCAAGTAGTTGTTGACCCAGTACTGGTTGAAAGCCACTAATCTAGAAAAACTAGGGCCTTCACAACTTCTCAGATATCCAAGAATCTAAGACAGAGTGAATAAGGTCCTGAACTAGAGTGAGATGCCAATGAAGATAACCTTCTCAATCTCTTTCATTCTCCTGTTGCTTTATGTTTCCATGGCTCATCTCCCACTGAAAGTCCTCCCTTGAACATCAACCTGACTCTTACTCTCTGGATACAAAGCACAACTCAATTTCTACCTCTCAAAGAAAGCTAATCTGACACAAATCTGACCTGACTTCTCACTGGTCAGTTCCAGGCAGTATAGCAAGTAATTTTTCATGTAATATTGTACTATTCTTTTGTTTTAGTTAAGTTTTTATAAAGTAAGCCTTTATATTTCTGATTAGGGTATATCCAAGCACAGTTGTAGGTATAGAAAGTAATGATTATTTTTTTGTTTTTATTTTTTACTTTCTGAGTCATAGGATGTCAAAGGTAGAAAGAGCCTAGAGGCCAGGAGGCAGAGCTGTCATAAATTCATAGATTCCCTCCATAATCATCAAAAATATGATTAATCATATTCTGTTTGTCTATTCCTAGCACAAGAAAGGTCATCATTTCACTATACTACATTTTTGGAAGATCTGTCCTTGAACAATTCTTCCAAGATATACAAAAATAAACTCTTCAACAATGCTTTATGAAGCTACTCATATCCCCATTCAGACTATCTCCTTAGTTCTCATGCTTCACTATTCAATTTTATATTTTGCTATTTTAAGTTTTTCTCTGTATCTGTTAAAAAATACTTTCTTATTTTATGTATACATTTTCCTATAATCTCTATTAAGCATATAAGTCCCTTAAGACTAGGGATTTACAGAGTTTCTTTTAATTACTTTTTTATTCCACTCAGTTAATTTCAATATAGTAAAAATAATAAATTCTCAATAAATATTTTATCTTCGAATTTGAGGCTGTTCCCCCAATCATGTTTATGTAAAATAACTTCTGTACCCTATTATTCTTATAACCTTACACTAACCAGCTCTCATTGCATCTAGCGACTTAAATGACATTGAAGAGAGATCACTTAGATAAATACCGTGAATGTTGTAACATTATAACATACAATGAAGAAAATGGAGCCAAAAAGATATTTCTGGCTTTTCGAGTATTTGGTTGAATCTAATCAGATGATAATCCCAAAATGTGTAAAAATCATTCCTTTGGTTAAAAACAAAACCAATGGGCGCCTGGGTGGCTCAGTGGGTTAAGCCGCTGCCTTCGGCTCGGGTCATGATCTCAGAGTCCTGGGATCGAGTCCCGCATCGGGCTCTCTGCTCAGCGGAGAGCCTGCTTCCCTCTCTCTCTCTCTTCCTGCCTCTCCATCTACTTGTGATTTCTCTCTGTCAAATAAATAAATAAAATCTTTAAAAAAAAAAAACCTACAACTGTATAAATATACTAGATAGAAGGGAGGCATTTAACGTAGGTATTTTAATCAGCAATAAAGTCAACACCTACAAAAAGTGTCACAAAACTGAAAAAGTTCATTTAGTTTTAGGTTACATTATCATAAGTGTCCTATGTGGGCTTAGGCAGTGAGAGTCCCTTGCCACTCTTCATTGTATAGACAACACTTCATCTAGGATACCACACTTTTAAGGTGATATAAAAAAAGAAAAGGTGCAGGAATGTGTTGTTCAAATGATGAACAGGATGACAAGGAAATGTTAAAGCAACTGGGAATGCCTAACTTGGAGAGATAAGATGCTTGTAAAGAAAAAGCAGTTTTCATATAGTGGGAGGATTGTCCAGTGGAAGAGGAATAACATATGTTCTTTATGAATAGACTACAATAGACGTAACTGAATTCTACGGGAAGAAGCCAAATACCAACTTGATAAAAGGAAGTTGTTTCCAGTGGTCAGTGTGACATAAAAATGGAAAGTCCTGTGTTGTTGAGAAGTCATTTTGGATGCTATTAAGCTGACTTCCAAATCTCACTATTCTCCCCTATGCTGCAACAAACAAAATATACATCCAAATAATTTAAGACGGGTTAAAGTAAAAGAAGAGCATGCAAACTTTTAATCTCAAAATAGGATATTATTGTAAAATAATAGACACAGGTTCCCAGGGAGAACTTATTATCAAAAGTTCTGTGAATAACAGCGGGAGGCAGGAATTTTACACCAAATAAAATTCTAGCTTTCTATTGGGATTTGGAAGGGAAGTAGACAAGCTGATCATTATACATGCAGAGTCTAGATTTCCATGGTGTAAAACTAACTGATTTTAAGGGGAATGTAAGCCTGTCATTATAAAGAACAGGGGCTCTAGTGAATTTATGGGCTGGTTTCAATACTCGGGCATGGAGACCTAATGCAGCAGGTCTATCAGTGGGAATCAGGAAGACATCAAGGTGAGGTATCTGCTTTGTGTCAATAGCAATGATTGGCCAGGAGAGTCTTGGCTTTTTCAGAGCAAATAAGTGCCAAAAGCCCAGTAATACCTTTTCTTTAGAAAAGGACAGTCTCATTAATTAGCCCATAAATGCTGAAAACATGATAGTAGTTCAGCTATGCTGGGATTTCTTTTTTTCACATTCACAATGCAAATTATTTCTTCTTCCTTCTAATTTCCCCTTCACCCCACCCCACTACACACACACACACACACACACACACACACACACACACAGAAATTAATTTACATGTTTGTTTGTTTTGTTTTGTTGTTTTTAAGTCTCTTCACCTCTAAAATTCTAATGGTAAATCTTAGATAAAATTTTGGTCGCAAAGTTATACCCTTTGTGATTAATGAACAACATCTGCAATATGGACAGTTTTCCCCAACACTTCCTATGAAATTTTTCGCTAAGTGATAGCCTGATTTGTCCATTTCTTCTTCTTCATCACCACCAGTAAAAATTGTTATTAAACAAATATTTTATATAAAGCACAAAATAATACACCAGGAAAAGATATAAAATATAGAATTCTATCTGTATGTTAAATGTGTGTGCATGAAAACAGGATATATATAACAATGCATACATACATCACTTGGCTTCTAAAAATTAGTTTTCTAATTCATGGTATAAACACATGGTAGTATTTATATTCTGTGCTTTTTTTTTTCATTTAAAGTTCTCATTAAAAATGGTATGTTTTTAAAAAAGCATTTTTAAATAAGGTAAAATATCTACCTATATATTTTTTAAGATTTTATTTATTTCTTTGACAGAGAGAGAGATAGAGACAGTGAGAGAGAGAACACAAGCAGGGGGAGTGGGAGAGGGAGAAGCAGATTTCCTGCTGAGCTAGGAGCCTGATGTAGGGCTTGACCCCAGGACCCTGGGATCATCAACTGAGACAAAGGCAGCCGCTTAACTGACTGAGCCACCCAAGCACCCCTAAGATATCTATATTTAAAGTTAAGCATGAATTTTATGGTTACTGGAAGCTTGAGATTTGAAAAGCTAAATAAATTTCCTACATTCTATAAAATATCAATTGAAGTTTACATGTCCTGAGTTAGAAAATCTAAATATAAGCTTAAGAATGGAAACTCAGTTTGTTTTGTGAGATTAAATATATGTTTATAAAAAATAAAAAATTATAAAAAAAAGTAAAAATATAATTAAAAAAAATTTAAGAATAGAAACTCATAATATTCAAATCTAACTCTAAATTATTGGTTAACATTTTATATGTCCTCACAGTATAAGGGAAAAGTGGTATGTGAATACTTTTTCATCATTTTTGTAACAGGGGAAGTTAAGAGTGAGATAAATAACTGAACATTAATCAAATATTATCAAATATTTACTAAAGTGCAAGCAAAATCAGCTGTTTAGATATTTGTACTTTTGCTATCCTCAGGGCAAAAACCTAAGAATGATCTAGCTAAGCCAAAATGAGACCCCAAAAACAATTGTTTACTATAGGCATAAAGTGCAAGCATCTATTTATAAACTGAAATACAATATTTAAATACAAACTGTCCCTTACGATGCTCATAATTCTATTCACACGAGTGACACAAAGTAGAGCTGCTTTTCACCAGAAAGGATATTAATGTGCTTTGAAAGATTTTATGATGAACTTTTCAGGCACATGATACAAATCATTCAACAAAATACTATTAAAAATCCTGGTGGTATCATACTTGGACACATTTATTTCTGATAGACCCTGAGAATCTTGTTCATCACAGACAAATTAATGATTTGTCTTCATCTATTTAAATAATCTCATTTTAATATTTCAAAAACCAAGAAGTTACAGAAAGAAGCTAAATTAAATATAAAAGAGAAATATTCTCTAGAGCCCACACATTTCTACAGCAATTTTTCTTCTCTGGTTTACTTATATTCTAGATGACTTCTTTGCAAGACACTTTAGAGATTCCTGGGGTGTCTGGGTGGCTCAGTGGGTTAAGCCATTGCCTTTGGCTCAGGTCATGATCTCAGGGTCCTGGGATCAAGTCCTGCATCAGGCTCTCTGCTCAGCAGGGAGCCTGCTCCCTCTCTCTTTCTCTGTCTGCCTCTCTGCCTCTAAGACACCTTAGAGATTTATGTTTAGCCAATAGTATCATAGCTCAAATTTAAAATTCCATAACTCATTGCTTAGATAATCAAAACCTATAATAAAAGTAATAATTTCTACAAGATTATTCAAACTCAAAACACAGGTTTTGGGTTTTTTTAGGATTCTCAAAATATAAAAAACTACCCTGGATATAGTAATTAAAATATTTAGCTATTTTATAAAGGGTTTACTCATCAATTACAATTTTCATAAACCACTTGAGTGTTTGCATTTCTAATCATAAGGCAAAAATTCTAAAAAATCAGCATATTTGGTCCTAAATTATTATTGGCTAACCATTGTTTATTTTAAAAAATCATCTGTTTTAGGTACCTGAGACTATATTATTACCTTAGGATATCATGGACTTTAAAGTCATTATGGGAAAACATCTGGTATCCATATTCTTCTTTATATTCCTCTTCAAGCCTTTTGTGGGCAATGGGGAAGGAAAAGCTCTGAGTGATGCAACCCTGTATAACACTTCACACTCGATTATCCATAGGACCTCTTTTTCTTTGGGCTTCACTCTCCTTTCTGACTGTTGGATCACTTTCTCTCACCTACTGGCTGTTTCTGCTGCCTTCCTGTTTATCTCTTCTATACCCTTCTACTCTCTCTTCAAAACTCACATCTTTTTTTTTTTTCTAGCTTTATTGAGATATAAAAAACTTTTAACACTGTGTGAGTTTAAGGTGTACAACGTGATGATGTGATACACGTATATACTGCAAAGAACCACCAAAATAGGGTTAGCTAAAACATCCGTTGCCTCACATAATTATCACTGTTCACCACTTCTTTAAAAGACTTTCCTCGGGGACGCCTGGGTGGCTCAGCCCTTAAACAGCTTCCCTCAGCTCAGGGCACAACCCCAGGGTCCTGGAATGGAGCCTGGGATGGAGGGCCCTGAGTTAGGCTCCCTACTCAGCAGAAGGCTGGCTTCTCCCTCTCTCCCCCCCCCCCCCTGCTTGTGTTCCCTCTATCGTTGTCTCTCTGTGTCAAATAAATAAATAAGATCTTTTAAAGAGATAAAAAATAAATAAATAAAAGACCTTCCTTGATCCTTCAGGCTAAGTATATGCTTTTCATAGCATGGGGGACTTTTTCTTCATCACACTGAGAGCATATATATATATTTTAATATTTACCTTTTTTACACTTGTGTATGTTTACATTCACTTGGTGCATTTTTATGTGTGTGCTATATTTCTATTAATATGTCTCCCCTACTGAAGAGTGATCTCCCAGAGTGCTGGAATCCTTTCTTATTCCATTGCATGTTATATTTCTAACTGAACACAGTGACCAGCTCTCATTAAGAGTTCATTAAATAAACAAATGACTCTGAGAAACAGAGACTACTGAAGGTTGCCCATATAAAATCTACTTGAATAAATCTTAGGCGGAAAACATCACAGAACATTTTTATTTACAGGCTTATTGGATAAAGTCTTTCGATCATTATTCTAGCATAAAGGTCTTAATTCAAGTATTATTATAATGAGCATTTCCAATTTAGCATCCTGTCCCCCGTATCCCATACATGTCAAAGAAAATACAGGGTTTAGCAAAATTGATTTGGGCTTAAATGAGCTAGTAACCTAGAGTTAGGAAATATACTGTCTTACTTTTTCCCTCCCGTTCTCTCGCTCTCTGTCTTCCCTCTCTCTCGCTCCCTCCCCCCACCCTGCCCATTTAAGTCTTAAGCATTGGTTTCTTAGAGAGCACAGTACCAATATCTTTATCATACAATAGTTCTGTTGGGATTGGAGTTTCTTTAGGTACATCCTCTTCATTCCTAATGGATGGAAATGATTAGTTTAGCTTTGGGGTAAGCTTTGTTTTGTTTTGATTTTGTTTTTATTCTTATTTTTTTGTTGTTGTTGTTTGTTTTTGTTTGTTTTGTTTTTTTCCTACAACACTCTCTTCTCAGTCTCAATAATCTAGATAAATTGCCAACCAAGCACATTGTAACCTTGGTGAATTTATCTATGGGAACACTCAAATAAGCTCGAAATTAGTATGCCCCTAGAGACTACTCTATTTTTCCTTCTTAATCAGGCCTTTAGTGGATAGTCAGTGTCTTAGAACGGAACAGACAGAATTTTCAAGCTGAATAATGTTGTCTTACAGAGTGCATTCTTTTACACTTGGAAGAGAAATTGTGACTAAGTGACAGTGAGGTTTTTACTTGCATGCTGTTGGTAACCTTCTGTCCTTATACACAGGCAGAGGGCTTTCTTGGTTAATGGCGTGGGTTTGTGGAACACTTGTCCCTTGATGCTGTGTCTGAGCCCTCAGGTCAGGAGATAGACAATTTACATCCATTTACCTGACATTCTTTATACTCAAAGGCTACCAGTTTAGTCCCAGAAAACCTGACCCTAACATGGTTTGATAAACAGGCAGGCAAGAAATACTGCATTAACACAGTTCTTAGATTCAGTCGAGGGAAAAACAGAAACATAAGGTATTATACACTCTACCCTCATTCTGCTTTTACCAGGCTTTTAATCTGCCATTAGTGCTTACTTGCAAAATCAAATTCAATTTAAAAATTAAATAAGGAAGAAAAATTAAATAAGGAAGAAAAATCCCAACATTAGGATTGCTTAAACTTTTCTTTATATATATAACCATTTCTGTTAATGTGTCAAAAAAGAAAAGGTACTTTGTAACTTTTTTTTTGGGGGGGGGGATTAAGGCATAGTATCACAGGATTTAAAAATCAATTGAATTACTGGATAAATATTTCAATTGTTATATTTTTGATACACAAAAATTATCAGAAACTCAAGGGAGTAGTTTATTTTTTCTCCTTCAAAGGAATATTGATCTAAATTCTATGTCACTTTAAGAGATATTGCTATTTTTATAACTAGAGAGCAGAGGCTTATTTTGACCCAGCTACTGAGAATCATTGCTATCTGACAGGGAGGTTTTAGTTCATATCATTAAGAAAAACTAGAAGTAAATTTTAGAGTCATAGAGATTTTACTTGCCTGTGCATTTTCCTCTTGACTTCTTTTTAATGAACTCTATGAAACTTCCAATTTGTTTTCCAATACTAATTTTTTGCTTCATTCATTCAATAAATGTTTATTGAATATCTACTACATAAAAAATATTATAGTAAGTTTTGTAGATACTGAATTTACCAGATGAGACAAAATTTCTGCATTTATGAACCTTACTTTCTGGACAGTATAGTTTTAAAATAGTAAGAGAAAAACAATATATAAGATAGTATCAGGTAGTGCTAAACATAATGAAAAAAAGGAAATATTAGGAGATAGAGGGTAATGGGGATATTCATTTAGTATAAATAATCAAAGAATGTATAAATGAGGAGATGCTTTTTTTTTTTTTTTGAGGAGATGCATTTTAATCAGAGTCTTGAATACATCAAGACTGATTCATGTGTAGATCTGTGGGAAGATTTTCCATGTACAGGACACAGCAAGTGCAAAGGTCCTGAGGAAGCAAGCCATATGATATATTTAAGAAATAGGAAAACAGCCAGTGTGTAGTATAAATTTCAGAGAGCAGAAGGGAAAACTAGGAAATGATGTCTGAAAATATAGGGTCTTCTTGAATTGAACACAGTGGGATACAGTGGGAAGAGGGTTAGTTTGATCATCTAAGTTCCATTTCTCATTCAGTCACTTGACAACTATTTACATATATAAATTTGAAATGGAAATAACTGCCTGGAAAATAGAAGAGCAGTAGTCAACCATAAGGAATCAATGACTGAATTAATATTTTGTTAGGAAATAGGTTCTCTGCTGTTTTGTCATGAGCAAACAGTGAGAATTATTAGAGGAAGAAATCACATGCTGTTCACTTCTCTCCTACCCCCACCCCAAGATACACAAGCTTTGAAATCAAACAACAGATATTTATTATTTTAGTTGTTCTTTGTGGTTACGAGCTACAGAGAGTCATTCTTGTTGCTCTAAGTGATAGGAGATTTATCATTAATGTAGAGAGGAAAAAATCCAAGTTAAGGGAAACACTGACAGTGGCAGATTCTTCTTCCTATGGCAGAATCATTATTCAGCTCTAGGAACTGGCAATATTTTGTTCAACAAAGGACTTTAATGTCCAATTTGGCTACGAAAGGCCAAAAGTGGTTTAGCCTAAATGGAACTGTGGGGGCAAAATGATCAGTGACTTGCTCTGCCCCCAAATAAATAAATAAATATTAAAAATTAATAAAAATCACATTTTGTCTTTTTTTCAGGCAGGAATACAGAGAAGAAATGGGGATCTCTTCATGAATGAGAAGGCTCCAATTAACTTAGCTTGAAAATGGCAAGAACACAGTAAGAATACAGGAAGAACAAGGCCCAAATAAAGGTGACCACAGCATGGTCCCTCAAATGTTATGTGCTATTCAGAACAGTAGCTCTATGCATGTGTCTGCTCTCGTGCTAAACAGCTTAATCATCTCTCTTCGTTGTCATATATCTCTGCCTCAGGATTAGCGTTCCCACACAACCTCAGATCACATATACTGTCATATCAAACTCTTTTTTTTTAACATGAACACTTCATGTTTAGCTTTCTTTGCTATGGATTTATAACCCTGGGGCTTTTGTTTGTGCAAATTGCTGAGAAACTGAGTTTGATTGGCTTGAAACTGAGCTAAGCTATGAAGGCATTGGAAAGTTGGGGATGGGTAGAGCTTATAGAATGGAAAGAATGGGTTAATGAAATGAAATTGGCAGGAAAAAAGGTATGTGGAAACGATGCCTAATGAACACGAAGTAAGAATCTTAGAATAAGGGCTGTATCTAGGATACCTGAAATTGGAAAAAGCAAGGAAATCTAAGGCATTCTTCCTACTTGTTGATGGAATAAAAAGAATATGTGAATTACTGTGTGACTTATTTCCACTTATTCTCTCCTGAATATCAAAATACTATAGATTCATTTTTAATTGGAAAACTAATTCATATGTGAACAGGAACCTGAGAAAGCATATGAAGGGTATTGATCATTTATTGTGCTCTACTCACTAAGGCCTGGTTTGTAGGCTCTATATCTTCTCCACCGGGGCCAGAAATAAGTTTGTAATGTAGCAATAGAACTAGGGAAAAGACTGTAGAAGGAATTTGCTCAAATTCTTTCATTCTATAGATGAAGAAATTGAAATTGAAGGAGAGAATGTGAATATATTGAGATCACAGGTGGTAATGCAGTTGAGAAGAAAACCCAAAATTCTTATGTCCCAGGGCAATATTTCCATACATTATAGATCATGCTGCTTCTTCTTCATCAGATTGATAGAGATTTTATTTCGAAACAAACAAACAAAAAGTTATCTACATATTAGAAAAAGCAGTCCATGCTTTGTGTCCTATATTCAGGACTATAATATTCAACTGATACTGCTTTTTAAACATTCTATTGGTTGTATACTGATTGTATTTTTATTATTCACAGGCTTGAAGATTTGTTATTCCTTTTATACCATTTTATTTGTCTTTTACATGTTCCTGTTGATTATATGTCTCCTGTTCTTTGAAAGTGCTCTGAAAAACAGGCATTCACACGGCACTGAGATTTTTTCAGGGCAAAAATTACATATCACTCTCTCTGTGACAATCGTAATTTCTTTTTAAACTAACCATTGCTCAGATTTTAAGAACGCATGTAAAATTGCTGTGTACATATATGCATATATGTGCATTATAACTGCATATTTTTTTATGCTCAATACCTCCTGATACCACTTACAAAAAGATCCTTCACCTTTTTTTGCTCTTTTCATTGAGTGAAATGCATCAAGCGTTTTTCACATGTGCCAGTTTAACTTCTTTATGATGTCAGAGATAATTGTTTTGGCCTCGGGGAAAGAATGTGCTTTCTGCTGCAAATGATGGCTGCACAACCATCTAAGTAAAAAATGAACTAGTAGTGAAGTCTTAGGTTTCTTTATCTTATCAATTATTGAAGAAAGAAACTTTCCTTAGCACTAGGAGAATACTAAAAATGTCAAGATAAAATGATGGAAATGAAGTTGAGGGTGTGAATGGGTACAGTAAAAAAGTTCGAAATCAACGAGCTCTTAATGGATGCGATAGGGAATGTGTTAACCACATTTACATTTTATCAAGTGAAATTATTTGTTTTTAAGCAATAAAAAGGAAAATCAAAATTTTCTATCAGGGGAAACTTGAGTCAAGTCTATATCTATCTCTCTATCATCTATAAAGTCTATCATCTTTAAAATCCACATTCATTTCTTCCTGAAGAAATAATGGTATCTGACTATTACAAAAATGAGAGCTGCCAGAGGCAATGCACAGAATCAGAAAATATATAAACCACATGTCATGTGCATTGAAACTCAAATAAATGAGTTATAAACCACTTTATGCATTTAAAAAAGTAGTAATTTATTTATGCTGAAACACCATATTTATTAGAATTTAATAAAAACAAATTAAAAATTAGGCTTTAGGGAAACATGATCAGTCATTCCCGTTCTTGGGACCGGTAACAGTAAAGCTGGGCACTTGTATCTTTGTCATTTTCTGATACTGTTAGAAGGGGAAAGAACAGGAAGCCATGGAAGGAAAAAATAAATCACCTCCCCTACTGTCCACTATTATCACATAGGCAGTGGTTCTCTAAGATTCTTAAAATAGTAACACATCTAAAATTTGCTGTAAAAAGTACTTGACATTTAATTTGTAGGTACTTCCCATAAGCAAAATCTTGTTAAAGATCTACTATGAGTCAGCACTGTTAATATATAATTGGGTTATGTGGGCCTTGAAATATAGCAGAAAGAATAATACCAGTTAACATTTATTGAGCAAGAATTAATTAACAAATGTGTTGTGCTTATCTGTTCCTTCATGGCATCATTGAATTCCCTCTGTAATCCTATGAAGAAGGTAATATTATGAATCTCACTTCTTGAGTGAGGAAATATTTAGAGAGTCAAAGTTACTTAGATGGTAAGTGGATCTGACAGATTACAAATTCTTTTCCCTGCATAGATTTAAGGTCTTTGGAGAAACAAGATTAGAAGAGTAGCAATTCCCAGAATCAGAATATTCCCCAAGTACTGAGGCTGTGCCCCACAGAAAGAAAATTCAAGGAGGAAGATGTAGATTTGGCTGAGGTCTCCTGGGTGATCTCTGGGTACACAGATCTAAGAAGAGTTCTCTTTACTTTTATCTATTTTATGTTGAGCTATGCTGGTCCATACGAAAACCACTAGCCACCAGTGGCAACTGACCACTTACAATGTGGCTGGTCTGAAGTGAATGTGCTGTAAGTAGAAAAACAATCAAAGTAATAATTTTCATATTGATTACATGTTCAAATGATAACAATGTAGATACACCAAGTTCACTATTTTATTATAATTAATGTTGCCTTTAAAATTTTATTTATTTATTTATTTTCAGATGTAGAATTTAGTGATTCATCACCCCTATTAAAATATATATATATGTATTTTTAGGGATGACTAGCTGGCTCAGTCAGTTAAATGTTTGCCTGCAGCTCAGGTCATGGTCCCAAGGTCTTGGGATTGATCCCTGCATCGAGCTCCTCGCTCAGTGAGGACCCTGCTTCTTCCTCTGCATGCTACTCTCCCTGCTTGTGCTCTGTCTCTGTCTCTCTGAAAAATAAATAAAATATTTAAATATATATGTAACACATATATATTTAAATGTGACTACTAGAAAATTTAAAATTCTTTATGTGGCTCACAGTATATTTCTATTACATAGTACTGATCTAAAGTGCTTTCTTTCAAGATTTCTGCTTTTAAAAGGTATTTAGTGATGTATATCCCCTGTCTGTTTCTTTTATAATGATTTTATGAAGGAACCAGTATCTTAACTTGAGTTCTATTTTCCCTTGCTCATCTTGTAATTTCCTGTTTATTTATTTACCTATAATTAGCACTAACTCCTTATAAGAAAAAATAAATTTTAGAGTTGTATTTTAGAGTGATAGTAAAGAGGGAAACATGGAAAACTTTGGTGCCTCCTTAGGAGACCCACGTGTAGTGGAGAAGAAACCAGATTAGCTTCTCAGGTTGCTGCAGGATAGTACCTGGTGGCATGTCTAAATCTGGTAAGAAATCATGGGGCTAAATATTGTGGTTCAAGACATCATCAGGAATGGAATAACCAGAGTTTCAACAATTTTACACTGAGATGAACTTATTTGTTTCCTCAAAGAGGTTATCAAGCCAAAGGTTTCCTATCACTCTTTGGGATCAAATTCCTATCATTATCAGGATCCTATAATAGAGTCTTCAGGGAAAGACTGGAATGAGTTGGGGAACCAGGAAAGACTCATAGAAGGAATCAGAGAAGATAGAGAAGATATTTGCAAATGACATATCAGATAAAGGACTAGTTTCCAGAATCTATAAAGAACTTAGCAAACTCAACACCCAAAGAACAAATAATCCAATCAAGAAATGGGCAGAGGACATGAACAGACATTTCTGCAAAGAAGACATCCAGATGGCCAACAGACACATGAAAAAGTGCTCCATATCACTCGGCATCAAGGAAATACAAATCAAAACCACAATGAGATATCACCTCACACGAGTCAGAATGGCTAAAATCAACAAGTCAGGAAATGACAGATGCTGGCGAGGATGCGGAGAAAGGGGCACCCTCCTACACTGTTGGTGGGAATGCAAGCTGGTACAGCCACTCTGGAAAACAGCATGGAGGTTCCTCAAAATGTTGAAAATAGAACTGCCCTATGACCCAGCAATTGCACTATTGGGTATTTACCCTAAAGATACAAACGTAGTGATCCAAAGGGGCACGTGCACCCGAATGTTTATAGCAGCAATGTCCACAAGAGTCAAACTGGAAAGAACCTAGATGTCCATCAACAGATGAATGGATCAAGAAGATGTGGTATATATACACAATGGAATACTATGCAGCCATCAAAAGAAATGAAATCTTGCCATTTGCGACAACATGGATGGAACTAGAGCGTATCATGCTTAGCGAAATATGTCAAGCAGAGAAAGACAACTATCATATGATCTCCCTGATATGAGGAAGTGGTGATGCAACATGGGGGCTTAAGTGGGTAGGAGAAGAATAAATGAAACAAGATGGGATTGGGAGGGAGACAAACCATAAGTGACTCTTAATCTCACAAAACAAACTGAGGGTTGCCGGGGGGAGGGGGTTTGGGAGAAGGGGGTGGGATTATGGACATTGGGGAGGGTATGTGCTTTGGTGAGTGCTGTGAAGTGTGTAAACCTGGTGATTCACAGACCTGTACCTGGGTATAAAAATATATGTTTATAAAAAATAAAAAATTAATTAAAAAAAAAGAAGGAATCAGAGAAACCTAGTGAGAATAAGAACTTAAAAATTTAATAAAAATGGAAGAGAGGTACAATATAATCAAAAGTTTGAAGTAAAATTTATTGACTCTTCTACTGAAACAATAGGAAAATGGTCAGTTACCAGAAAGACGAAAGACTTTTTTTTTTTTAAAGGATGCTTTTGAAAACACAAAAGATTTTAGTGAAAACAATAAAATCACTTGGCAAAACAGTCCTATTTTCATTAACAACTATTGGCAGTAACATAATGCGGCAGCACAGCCTAAATATCAGAGTTAAATTTCTACCATTCACTTTCATTTGAAAGAAGCAAATTAAAAACAAAATTAACTGTTATTAGAAATTTATTTCAAATGGCAACTAGCTTCCAGTGTACAACAAAGAACCAATATAAATTAAGAGCAAACATGTGCCCATTTTCTGTAGGACAGTATCAATAATGATTCCAAGCCATTACATTTTAATGTTTTTAGAGTTTAAGTTATATTTAGCGAAATCAGAGGGTTAAATGTATTTTAAGGCCTTTAGAAATGGCTATTCTGTTTATGATAGGGTGAAGATTTTTATAGCTACTGAGCACTCAGAACATGTCCGCACTCACAACATGCTAAGCAGCTTTCAAATAGAAAATACTTGTATTTAGTATTTATATACGGAAGATAGTTGAAAATAATAATAAAAGCTCCTACTTCATTTAATGATTCACAAATATTGAATGAGACACCTATTGCAGGCCAGGCACTCTTCATGGCTCTGGGGACTTGGCAGTAAACCAGGGAGGCTATGAGGCCTGAAATGGTGATAGTTTATGCCACAGCAGTTGTGCGGGAGAATATGTGCATTAGGTTGATCCTGGGTATATGAACCCAGCAGAAACATGAGAAATTTTGTGGATGCATCCGTAGTAGGCTTTGATTGAAAGGGATGTAAAGAATACCTCTAGATTTTTTGTCCTAGGAAACCGAAAGGATGGAATTGGCGCTTCCTGGAAATTAATGGATGTGAAAGAAACACGTTTTACAGGAAGAGAAGGATCTCAATTTTGGACATGCTAGTTTGGAAATGCTTTGACACAAAAGTGGAGGTTAGGGGCTGAAGATATGAGAATGTGTGAGTCTGAGGTTCCAAAGAGAGGCTCTCACTATAGATACAAATGTAAAAATCGCCAGCTTCCAGGTGGTATTTTAAAGCACAATTTTCAGTTACGTGAAAGCAGAGAGAAATGAGAAGGGGTCCAGGAGCTGAGACAAAGTCTAGAGTTTGGGGAGTTAAGGAGGAACCTCCCATAAAGACTGAGAAGGAGCATTCTATTCACAAGAAGGGAAACGTAGAAGGCTGTGTTTCTAGCAGGAAAATGAATAAAGTATTTCCAGTAGGAGTCAGTGATCAACTGTGTAAAATACTTCCATTTAATTAAGTAAGATGAGAACTTAGAATTCACCACTGATGTTGCCTAAAACAGTTTTGATGGAGTATTGGCTGTGGAAGGTTGGTTTGCAGTGAGTTCAAGCTAGTATAAAAGCACAGGAATAAGAGACAGCATAAACAACTCCTTTGAGCTTTGTTGTAAATAGACAGAGAAAAGAGTGGGGCTATAGTTACAAAGGAAGTAGGGCCAATAATTATTTTTAAAAGAGAGAAAAAAAGGGCATGGAGGGATGCTGATATGAAAGATTCAGGGGTTAGGTGAACACTGCTGACATAGGAAAAAGGAAGGACACTTTGCTGGGGCTCTCCAGGAGCCTCAGATGAGAGAAAATTGGGTCTATGCACAAATGGAGGTGTTGGTTTTTGCAGTTATACCTATTAATAGTAGTAAGAGAAAAGGACAAACACAGAGTAGAGTTTAATAGGTGGATGGAAGTACTGGTGGCACAGTGTACAAATTCAATTCTGATTGCTTCTATTTTTCTCAGCAAAATGGGAAGCAAATTCACCAGATGAAAAAGGATAGGGAGAGATGTGTGGAAGGTGAACAGAACAGAGAGGTACAGCATGGTCACCTAACTAAAAAAGTAAACAAAATGGATATATGGTATGATTGCTAGAAAACATCAAGGCTACTGAGACTAAATTTAAAGAGGGTCCAATTTCATGCTGTGTACTCATTTGAACTTTATTTAGCTTCAGTGGAGTGTGGAATAATCTTCAAAGTGTCCCTATGAGGTAGCTACCATTGCCATGCCCATGGGAGAGTTGATGAAGTTCAGGAACAAAGAGGGGTTAAAGAAATTGCTCAAGATCTCAGGATAACTAAGGGTTAGTCTCTGGGTTCTAATCCATACATAGCTTGCACCATTTAGCACTACACTACTGCTTCCATGAATTGTTCATTCTATGAATACAACATGTATCTAGTTAGGGAAATTAGGTGATCTTAATGCCCTTGTCCAAGACATGGAGTGCAAAAAGAAGAGAAGGTTGCAGGTATGGGAGTGAAAGAACTAGGAAATTATTGCAGTTTTGTACTTTGGTAGTGGAGGTGTGTGTAAATTTTTCAGAAATAGAACACAGCTCTGGCTCTCACAATATTCGTATTTTTTTGTTAGAAAAACAGGCAATTAAATAATCACAATATACCTGTGGTAAGTGCTATAATTGATGCTCAGTGGAACCAGCGAGGAGGAGTGTTCACTATCCTTGAGGGAAGTGAGAAGAAAAGGTGTCAGTAAACACTTCCCAGATGGTAAGATGGTTAGGCCGATTCTTGAAGAATGAACACAAAGTCCTCAGGCAAAGAATGGCATATGCAGAGGTAGGAAAAAATACCACTTACAGGGGTCTGAAGATGCTCCATCTGGGAGGAATGGTGGAAGTGTAGGGAGATTACATGGGAAAGGTGGGCTGGGAACAGCTGGGGAGCTATTTAAAAATCGAGGGCGAGGTGTGGCATGAGAGGATTTGCATTTTCTGAAGGAAATGCTGGACTCAATTCAGAGGATATATTGGAAAGAGAGTGGGAGAGAATATTTGAGGCAACAAGACCATTTTAGTGATTATTACAGCTGCTCAGTAACTGGGAGTGCAACCATAGCTATAAGGATGAAGAAGAGATTAATTCCTGACTAACAAATTTCTTAAAATTATGTTTCCATTTTCACTGCACTGCTTTTTTACCTTTATCCCATTCTTTGCATATCTAGTACCAACAATACCACCACCACCAGCAACAAATAATCTACATACTTGGTGTTTTAAAGTTTAAAAAAAATTAAAATTTTAAAAAATTATCCATAATTAATAGGAGAACAGATATTCATCTTTCCAAGTATTACATGTGATATAGTTAGTAATCTTGTTCAAAATCTTGTTTTGAACACAGTTAACAGAAATTTGGTACAGATTTACTCTAACAAACTTTGAAATGTTCCCAAAGAAGTCAAATATATTAATCCTTTGGGAATTAAGGCAGATGTAAATAAACAAATAAATAAACAAAAAACAAAGTTATGCATTCTTTAATTCTTTAATTATAAGAGAGAAATAATAACATATAATGGCATCTTGCTTTCAGTTGAAGACAATACTATATTACATTAATATATATTTTCTGTCTCTGAAACAAAAACTAAAAATTAATATTGACTATTTTGGCCAAACTTAAAAATGATTTTTGGAATACCTTTAGCTACCTATAGGCTTTAGGATGATCTTCATTTTATTTTATGAAGATGCCTGGGATTTCCTTCCCTAAAATTGTCATATGATCACCTGAACTCGTGGTCCTTTGCTTTGTAGTATGAAGTAATTTATCTAGAATTTCCCCCTTCTTTACACAACTGGAATTATGAAGAGGGCATAGCCATTTTGTAAAATGAACTAGTATAAGAACTAGTCAACCAAGATGGGCTCCATGGCCATTAGCCCCCACTGGATGCCTCAGAGTAGAATATTAGGAAGAAAGGATATGCCCAAGGCTAACTTGTGCTTTGAGAATCTGGCCTAACCAAGCATCTTTTATTTTAGTTCTCTGTGCTCAATGTTGTATTTCAAATTGAAGGCTCGTTACACTTATTTACACTGGAGAATCCCATATGATCTCACTTACCCGCCCATTTAAAAATCTGTAATCATACACCATTCCCCAGATGTGCAAGAAAGTCAGTCCTTTAGCTGGTATGTTGCCATATTAAAAGGTCACTGGCTGATAACCTGCACAGCATTGTCACTCAAGATATCACCAAAATATCAAAAAAGAAAGTCCATGTTGCGGTGTTGATTTGTTAACAGAGGCAAAGCCATTTCTCTTGAGCTAGACTATGGAATGGCAAATTAATGATCCCTAGGTGGACAAGGAATAACCCAAGTGCACAACAATAGTTAAAACTGATGAAAGCAACACAATTCAATTCCTTCCGCCAAAGAGTTGAACTCTTAAAATCTCATTTAATAACTTTAACCTTCATTTTGAAAGTGGTGTTTGCTCAGTAAATGAAAGCTAAAATTGAGCAGTTATACCTCTTGCTTCCTTTTTTTTTTTTTTTAAAGGATTTTGATTATAGTTTGTAATAATCGAAAGACTAGAAGTCACAATTTTTTTAAGAGAGAAAGAGGGAAAAAAGTGTACCATACATGCTGGTCAGTTTTCCCTTTGGAAATATCTGATCTTATTCTGTGTCAAAGTCTATCCGTCCATGATGTTATTTTTAAACCTTGAAGAAGGAGGAAACTGATTGATCTTAAACGATTTCTAAAAACCTATTTTTCCCCCATACTTTGCCCATTATAAGCCACAGGGATCAACCTGCCTCCTGCTGATAAACTCCATAGTTTGAAAACACTAATCAAACAAGATAGTGAAATGATCAAAGTGTAGTAGTCTGATTCCTCCATTCAGTGTGCGCCATATCTGTGAACTGAAGGGGAGCAGGAGATTTCAAATAAAGACTAAAAGAACTCTTTTAAAGTGTTTCTTTTGTACTTGAAAATTTGTTCATTTTGAGCTATAAAAAACAGGAGAGCTAAAAGCCTAATAAATTCCTTTGATCTGGACATGGCAAGTTCTTAAAGAGAAAGTCTAAAAGGTTGCAGACTGCTGTTCTATAAAAATTAAAATCCAGCAAACCATCCCCTCTCTCCCCCCTGCCTCCCCACCCTCTACTATATAGTCTGTCCATTTTCAGAAGAATAGAGACCACCAGAAATGATTACAGTAAGATCTAAACCTACTCAGACATTTTCACCAAGAATACAGGAATCTCTCATTTTTTTTGTCATCCCAGTGGAGGCACCTCCCATCCAGGGCCTTTCCTGAAAGCATTCAGATGAGTCACTGGAATCATTCAGTATGAACAGAGGGAATCAATGAACAGACAGCTGAACTATAAATATTCGCTGGTGGCAAGTAGATAATTTAAATTTGAGAGGTCATAAATTTTAAAGTCATATAAGAGGGACTGGATAAATGGGAACATTTAAATCCATAAGAAGGCATTTAAATTCATTTTAAAAAGCTGAAATCCTGTGCTGGCTAAACAAAGTATGTCCACAGCTAGAGGTGGTTCTCACTTCGTGCTCCAGTTTAAGCCATTGCTCCTCAAACTGTGGTCTACACGGGAGCCTCATCAGCTGGATCTCTGAACTTGTTAGATACACAACCCCAGATTTACTGACTCAAAATCTGCATTTTAACAAGATCCTGGGTGACACGATGCACATCAAATGAGAAGTACTGCCTTAGACAGCCCAAGCTTTGACCATGCTATCAAAACACCTGTCACAGGTTTTATTTTTAATACACACTAAATTTATTAGTATTTATTAATATTAAAATGACTTTATAGAGAACTTTATCTAGAATTATGAACTAAAAGAGGAGGCCAAAAAATGAAAATTTGTAATAGTATGCATTCCTGAATTGATTCTTCCCCTTGCATCTTTGTAGATCTGTGTGTGTGTATGAATGTGTTCCTGCATTATTTTTTTATTTCCTTTTTCTTTTCAGTTAAATCAAGTTCATCCCAGAAACTTTGCTGAAAACTTTCTTTGTGCAAAGTATATTAATATAAGGGATAAAAAGTTAAGTAACACATAGTATACATCCTCAAGCTTAGAAAATGTTAGGAGAACACTAGATAAATAATAATTCAAAACAAATACATAGTAGGTTTTTTGGTTGCCAGGCATATTATAAAGAAAGAGATAAAAATGCAGTAAGTATATTCTGGTATGCCAGAATACCTTTATTGAGGAAACCATCATTTCCCTAAATACATTTATGATGAAGCTGTCAATTATACTTCCCAGCGAGGGGCACATAACTAGACAGAGAATTCAGAGACCCATATTTTCCACAATGAATAGACCAAAAAGCTGGCAAGTGATTCAAGCAAGATTCATGAGAAACTTCTGAAACAACACAAGGACTCTAACAGAAATTGATGTTTTCTCCCCAACTGGAAATTTCAGGAATTGAGTGTGGGTATGCATACATATACATACAATGTATATAGAGACATAATTTTATATATAATTATATACCTATATACAACCTGTATGTTATTATATACAGCAGAGTATATATAGAATAAGGCTGTAAGAAGAAGATAAACTAGTGCAGTGATTTTCAAAAATGGGGTCTTTAGACCAGCAGCAACAGCATTACATAGGAAATTGTTAGAAATGCAAATTCTTGGGCTTCATCCGACATCTACTGACTAAGAAACTCAGGAAATGGGGCCCAACAACATGTTTTAATAAGCTCTTCTGGAAATTCTGAGGCATTTCAAAGTTTGAGAGTCAGTGATCAGTTTCAGTTTCAGTGATCAGAGTCAGTTTGAGATAGTGATCTTCAACTAGCTGGGAGCATGTGTCTGAGTTTGAATTCATAATGTTTCTACTAGACGTGTAATTTTAAGCAAGTCATTTATACTGAGTAAGCCTCAAATTCTCCATCTCTGAAAGAGCTCCCATTCAATAGGATTGGTGTAGGAACTGCATGAAATTGCTCTTGTAAAGTGCTTCCTGTATTACTTAAAGTGAAATCAACAATAAAAGTGATAGCTCTTATTACAAGGTAATAATTGGATAGAGATGACTCAGATTAATGAATTATTAAAGTGAATTTTTGCCTCTTATTTTAGGTGGTTAGAAGAACACTGGTGGGGGTGCCTGGGTGCCTGAGCCTGGGTGGCTCAGTTGTTCAGCATCTGCCTTTGGCTGAGGTCATGATCTTGGGGACCTGATCGAACCCTGCGTTGGGCTCCCTGCTCCTCAGCGGAAAGCCTGTTTCTCCCTCTGCTTCTGCCACTCCCACTGCTTATGTTTCCTCTCTCTCTCTCTCTTTCTCCCTCTGTCAAATAAATAAATAAATAAAATCTTTAAAAAAGAAGTAGTAGTAGTAGTAGTAGTACACTGGTGGTTTTAATAAAAGGAGCCAAAATAAAGCATAAAGTTTCCTAACTATTCTATGATTCTACTCTGAACCAACTGTGTGACCTTAGGTCAGTTTGTTAATCAATCTAATTTTTTTTTTTAAATAAAATGCTGTTAATAGACTGAATGATGTCTAAGGTTTTTCCAACTTGACACTCCATGGCTGTCTTTCATTTATCACGAATGCCATCTGTCAATCAATCAAAAATGAGATTGAATGCTCTGTGATAGATGATGTAGAGAATATAAGAACTAGGAAATACATGGCCACTGATGCCACAATTAAACTTGAAATAGGCAATGAAAAAAAGCTAGTAAGTGGTATTTTAAACGAGTGAGAAAACTAAACCTGGGGAAGAAGAACAAAGATTGTCACTATAACTTAAAATTCATGGCCACTAATTTTGAATCCTTACTTCTAACAGGAATTTTTGCATTTCCCTAGGACATTCATTTGGTACAGCCTAGATGACTCTCTAGACCTGCTGCTCACTCCTCAAACCTCTATCATTTGCTTTACTCTTTCCTAATGGATAATCAACCTTAATTTCACTGAGGAAAAAAGGGACATTCAGAAGAGCACTCACGTCAACACATCTACTCACTCTTCTGCCCATACATACTCCCTTTCTTTCTGTTAAGCAATTAGAATAAATGACTCTCCATATATCTTTCTAAAGCCTATGTTCATGCACTAGTTCCCACACCCACTCTTCTACTCAAAGATGTCACTGCGATAACTGCCACCTTTTGCCACTGCATTGCCAGATCTTTCCTCTCTATTGGATATTCCCTATCAGTGATATCAGAATATGACATTCCATATCAGGAATATGGATATTCCTCTATTGGATATTCCCTATCAACATAAAATGATGATATCATTTTTCCTCTCTTACCAAATCCCTCTTTTGACAAGCTCCCCCACCAATGAATAGCCAGTTTCTTTATTCCCATTGACTGAAAAACTACTCAAAATAATTGCCTAGTCATCCAATCTTCAATTTATCCACTCCCATTCTCTTAAACTGACGCAAATCAGGATTTTGCCCCAAAAGATCCACTGAGCTGTTCTTATGAAGGTTGTCAATGACTTTCATGTTGCTGAATTTAATGGTCATTTCTCAGTCTGCAACTCACTTAAAATATAACAACATTTGACAACATTGATTCCTCCTTTAAACATTTGAGACACTTTCTTCACTTGGCTCTTTGGATTGGTGACTCCTAATTTTCCTTGTAAGTTTATGTTGCTGTTTTTAAGTGTTGTTTGCTGCTAACCTCATCTGTTAAATCACCTAAAGTTAGGTGTTGGAGTATTTAGAGTGACACTATATTGGAAATCACTCTGTAGGTGGTACCCATACGCTCATATATTCTGATTATTTCCAAATTTATGTCTCCAGTAAAGACCCATTATCTGAATTCCAGAACTATAGAGTCAACATCTTCCTTTATATATCTAATACATATCATGATCCAAATGTCCAAAAACTCCTGACCTTTCCTGTCATAAAACTACTGCTCCAATAATCTTCCCTTTCTCAAAAGCTGACAATCACCATGTTTCTGTTGTTTATGTAAAAAACCTTAAGCTTCTTGTATCGTCTTCTTATTCACTCAAAAACAACGACCACATCATATCCTTTTCTACTCAGGATAAACCTAGATTACTTCCACGTCTTACCCCTCCACTGCTACCGCCTCTGTCTAGGTCATTGTCAATTGTAATCTGCCTCTTTCAGCAGTCTTTTTATGCCTCCCTACCTGCAACCCTGCTACAGAAAGTCTATTGTCAACATAGCAGCCAGGAAAAAGAGCATATCACACCTCTGTTCAAATCCTTCCCGTGACCCCCCACCTCACTCACAGTACTGCATGACGACTTCTACTATCCACATTCCTTGCTGTTCAAAGTGTGTTCTTCAGGCCTGCTGCACTGCACTGCTGGACATGCAAATCTCAGGCCCCATCCCAGACTTTCTGAATTTAAGTCTGCATTTTAAAAAATCCCCAGGCTATTCATGTGCACACTGACATTTGAGAAAAATTGTTATAAATAATCTTCCACTTCTTTCCTCTCTGACTTCATTTTCTATTACTTTCCCCCATCACTCACTCTGTTCCAGCCACAGTAATCTCTTTGATATTAGGACCTTCGTATTTGCCTTTTGACACAGAGCTGAGTCTGTTAGTTCAGCAAGCACTGAAGAATCTGAATCCTGACAACAAGCACCACTCTAGAGTTTAGAAGCATATCTGTTGCTAGTTGAACATTGAGATGACTGCAAACCCTAAATTCAGCTTTGCAAGCTACTCTGAGTCAGAGGACCCAGCTAAACTGAGCCTTAAATTCCTAATTCAAATAAACTGTTAGATAATAAATATATGCTGTTGAAACTACTAAATTTTGGAGTACTTTGTTATGATAACTAATAAAAAATATCACATGCTGCTTCCTGCTTCTAAAAAGTATATGATCTAATCAATTAATATATTTTGTAAATAATTATTTTTTTATTTATCTATTCTTTATTATTAAGACCATGGTGAGGGTACAAAGGAAGCATTCACTGAATCTCTTGGCTCTCAAAGCACATACTTTTAATTGGGTAAATACGAGTAATATCTTAAACCATTATCTTTTTTATTTTTTAAGATTTTTTATGTATTTATTTGAGAAAGAGAGAGAGAAAGCAGGATAGAAGAGCAGAGGGAGAGGGAGAACAGATTCCCTGATGAGAAGGAAGCCCCATGTGGGGTTCCATCCCAGGACCCCAAGATCATGACCTGAGCTGAGGACAGATTTTTAAACAAAAATCAGGTGCCCCATATTTCAAAAGATTTTATTATTTATTATTTTTAAAGGTTTTATTTATTTATTTATTTATTTGAGGGAGAGAGAGAGAGCATGAGTGGGGTGGGAAGGGCCAGAGAGATAGGGAGAAGTAGGTTCCCCATTGAGCAGGGAGCCCAAAAACCAGGGCTCATCTTAGGACCCTGAGACCATGACCTGGGCTCAAGGCAGACACAACTGACTGATCCACCCACTGCCCCCCTTAAACATTTTTTTTTTAATTAGCCAATAGACTAATATAGTCAAATGCCATGATTTGTAATGTAGGCCATACATGTAGTAAGAGTTTAGACAGAATAAGATTAATGAGGTTGGCAAACCTATCATGGCTTAGTATGACCTGAACTTCCCATAAAAAATGGGTAAGATTATGTGGAAATGTATATGATCACCAAAGAAGACAAAACAACTCAAAGTATTTTATTATAATTCATTTTTCATCATTTTCATTACATTTGAAATCACTGTTTTTCTTCATCCCTTTCTTTTTTAGTATTGTTAGAACAAACTTTATTTCCCTTTTAAAAAGTCATTTTTATTGTTTCTCTTTTATCAAATCCCTTCTTTCTAACTAATTATTGAGTTTACATTGCCCCGCATACATACTATACAAGGAAAATAACTCTTCTAAAGACTCTAAGGGAAAACCAAATGGGTAGAGTACAAATACCCAAGTGTAAAACTAATTTGTAACTTGGTTTCTTTCTTATTGTCTTAAGTGATCTTTAATATGACCTGCAGACATTAATAAACTCAGCAATAAGAATGAGACATTTATGTTGACCTCCTACCTCAATAGAAAATCTTTCTTGCCCTTTTAACAATGCAATTAATTAGTTCCTATTTGAATTTCTGAAATCAATTAAATTATTCCATTCTTATGATGTGGTATAGTTTATGCAAGAGAAATTTTTACTTATGATATAACCCTGAAGAATAGTATTAAAATAAATTATTTCATACTTCATTACTGAAAGTTGTTCAAGCCATGAAACTTGAACTTGGTGGACCATACTTAATACATTACTTTGAATCTGGAATAAGCAGAAATGGAGGTATACTTTGAAACCAGTTTCAATAAAGCTATCAGCAAGCATTTATAGCACTTTGTATATGTAAACCACTGCTGCAAGAGTGGGATTTACAGTAAAGTATACAATGTGGCTACTTAGAAGGCATCCATCTCTAGAAAATTAACAGGTGTGGTGTTTTATAAATTCAAACAAAATACACAATCATTAAGCACTAGGGAGAAATTAAATCACCTATAATCATATCATCTACACTGAAGTACCTACCATTTTTCAAACTTTAGTGCCCAACAGTATGACCTTGAGGACATGTAGGCCTATTAAAACTCAGATTGCTGAGCCCCACTCCTAAAATTTCTGATTCAGCAGATGTAACATGTATTTCTAACAAGTTCACAGATGACATTAATGCTGCATGTCCACGTTTCGAGAACCACTGGCAGCCACACTGAGGGAACCACCGATCTAGAGAAATCATATCTAACATTTTGGCATTGATCTTTCCAAGTTTTATTTTTAATCCTAAAATAAAATTTATGTTTAGAAACTCCTACACATTCACACATAGTCATGCACACAATATAATCAGTATCCTTTGTGTATTTTTGAAACTGCTGTTTTGAAACTGATTTTTCTCAAATTTAGCCTCATTTTATAACATTATTCCACCTTATTACATGTATTTGCTTGTCTTTGCAAACACAGTTTTTAAAGGCTGTTTGCAAAATAGATGTCCACTTGCAATATTTGTCACAGAAATGTCCCTTTCTACTTCTGCCGTTGCAATGGGTATATAGAAAGATCTGGACTCACTGTGGAGAAGCTTTTCAGCTCTTGTACCCCAGGGCAGGGGAGAGCTGAATGCTCAAAACACATATAGGATATTCAGTTACATGAACGATAATTTTTGAGGAAATAAAACAGGTAGACTTGAAAAATAACTAACATACAGGGGATAATATGATGAGTTCAACTTAATTAGATAGAATTAGAGTCACTTGGATTTAGAGAGTAGTGAGAACCCTCTCTCAACTAAAGAGATTTCAGAGATGATGCAACTTTAAGGAGCCTGAAAAGACTTTATAGTGATGACTCCAATGACTATTGGTTGCTCCCTTGCTCTCCTTTTATCCTGACTTTTCTCCAATCCTCTCCCATATATTTTCTTTCCCACAGGCTTGGTTGTTCTTTTGCTTAATGTGACACAAACTCTTCTGGTCATAGCTGTCCAGTATCTGACCAAATCAGAGCTAATCCATAAGTGAACTGGGCCATGAGACTTAAGAATGCAAACCATAAGACACAGAACGTAAGTGAGTTTGTAGTTGAATTACACCAGTGGCAAAATTGAAGACAATAGAATCATAGTATCCTTGGTGATCTAAGAGCTGCCCTGGTAAAGCCCATTGTTAAGCCCTTCCTTCAATTCTGTGAGGTCGATAGCCTTATAATAAATCTGTTTTTCTTAAGGTTACTTATTCAATCTTATCATTTTTGTAACAAAGTCACCCTAAGGCAATGGTATCCATTGAGACATAACAATAATTGTATGTCGCTTTATAGAATATATTTCCTTTCCAGCTTGCAAAGCATGGAAGTTAAAACTTCCTGGGAAACAGAATGCAAGATAAAAATTCAGAAGAAATTTATATTTTAGCTGTATTTTGTGGCTATTTGCTAACATTTCTGTCCTTTAAAATAATTAATTTAGAATGATCATTTAAAGGACTCTACAAAATATTACACTAACTGATGAGCACATATAATTACTCACCCTTAAACAGAACAAACTCTCAAGAAATAGAAGTGGTCTCAGAAAGATTAATGTTGATATGTCCATTACAGAGAAAATGATGATAATCTCTTCTCTTAGGAGTCAGTGAAGTACTCAAAATTCAAATAACACATTTTGAATGTACTTATTGTCTAAATTGTTTTGTTATTGCTTTAAAACACATATTTTATTTTGGATGATCTTTATTTCCATAGAGAAGGAAGTTATATTTAAAAACAAAACAAAACAGAAAAAACAAACAAACAAAAAAACTCTACCTAACTTAGTTAACTTCTCTTTCTGAATAAAGGGCAGGTGGAATATATAAAAAAAATCTAAATCACTAAAACTCAAACTTATTTCCTCTTTTTTTACATGACAAGAACTTCTTTGTGGGATATAGAAAGGTGGGGGAGGGCTTTTATGGGTCTGAATTTATGAACAAAACTTTAGGAACCTAAACTACCATTTTTGACAGCTTATCTGCTTCTACGAATAGGACATGACTTTCAAAAAAGCAAAATTTGAAAACACATTAAAAGAAAAAGTACTAATATTTCTGTAATGCATGTATGTGTGTATGGGCGTGTGTGTGTATATAATTAGGCCATTCAAGTGAAATTCCAGTACTGGAACACATTTGCAATGATTATTAGACTTCCCCTCAGAGCAAATAAATTAATCTTTAAAAATGTCCTTATTAACATTGCTATAAAATTTCTTTAGTTTTAAACAATTCAACACAGTTAATCTGTCCCATATCATAAATGACTTTAAAATAATAATGAACAACATAAAGAATCAGAATTAATTTAAAGGATCAGCATAAAGAATCAGGATTAATTCAATTTCTATAGACTTAAACAAATATTTTATTTTCCACACTGGTTAGATATATTACACTACTCTTCCTTACATACTTTGCATTCCATTAAACCTTTGCTGGTTTCCAGATAAGACTGAGGGGGGGAAACCTTCAAGAACAAATTAAAATTGCTACATAAATGAAGTAAATACTAATTACAACACTCAGCTGTTCAAAGACAAGAGGACAATTAAAATATCAAAATAGTGTCTACTTAAAGATTATTTTAATAATCACTATTTATTTGACAGACTAGCATAACCTGTATACTGCCTAGTGATAACAGTGAGACATTAAATAGGAAAAAATATGTCATATCAATGAAACTAATTGAAAGTGAAGAGATGGAAAATTTTAATTAACTTTGTGAACTGGCTTTGTCTCTGTCAATTACCTAAATTACACAATTGAAACATGGCAAAAATCTGTATTCAAGTTTAGACAAGAGATCTATGAAACAATCCCTTGATGGGCTAGAGAAAAAACATTTCAACCATAAATTAAGTCAATAAATAAATGGAATTAATAGAAATACAGAAAAAATGAAAGAAATACGTATGGGGCACTAGGGAAATGATAAGAGTAGATTGGATCCTATCCTATAAGGACTTATTATAAGAACACTAACAGGCTGAGTAGCAACTCAATTCTTCCCTTTCATTTTTGTAGACCTGGGAAATAGTCATCATAGTTGAAAAGCAATGACTGACTAGGTATCTACTTAACTTCATTGTTTTCATTTTTTTTTTTTTTTTTTTTTTAGTAAGTGGTGGTCACAGAAATGTTGAAGATAATTAGTAATCCAAATATTTATAAAATAAAAATGCATCTCAACCATTTTCCTCTTGTACTGTGTGAAGATACAATATACATTATTTTAAATGGCTTTGTCTTAAAATCAATTATATAAAACATTAATTAAAAGACTCTCTTCACAGAAATTTTCTCGAGTCTCCAAAACAGAAAAACTTGAGCATGTCTTGTACTGATGTGATAGATAAGAGTGACATTTTAATTTACCTTAGTTTTCTTTTAAGAATTTCAAATTGATTTAATAAATGTATATATTCAACAAAGTACTGGGATCTATGAATGAGACACCATTCTAGCACAAAAAGTCATACAATACAAAATTTTGAACTGTAAGAAGATTTTGTGATTTGCCAGATATTGGGGAAAAATAGCCTCATCTACTCTGCTTGAAGCCAAATAATATGCAATGGCTATGTCGCACAAATATTCGACAAATATTGGACAAATATTCCAAGCTTTGCATAAGAAAGTATATATGACTGATTAATAATCTCTCTTCTGTGGGTGCGTGGTGAGGGGACAGGCTTTGGGGCATCTGGTCTCTGACATTTGCCATCCCTGATCTTGTCAATCTCCTTCCTATTACAGGTAATGACACCAACAACTAAACAGTTAAGTTGGCCAAGATCATAAATCTAACTAATGTTAGAAAAAGTGCTAGAATGGAGGTTTCCTGATTTCCACAGATACAACAAATGATATATACAAATATACCTTACACCTTACATGTCTACAGGAAACCTACATCATACCTAATGTTTTACCATAATCCAAAGAGAGATGGACACACCAAAGACTTTATTATTGTTATCTTTTAAATAGTGATAAAAATAGATTAGATGAATATCAGCAAGACATACTGGCAGCTAATATGAAATACATTGTTATGGTAATACTGTATCCCTTAACTTTAAATCTGGCCTGGTCTTCAAGTATAAGTAATAACAGACCACCTCTGTGTTGTGCTTTGAGGGGCAACCAGAATGACTCCTGCTCCAAATAACTCTCCTTTTACTACATGTCATAGTGCCTAAAATGTCATTCCTGGCTTTGGGAACTTCAAGACTTTTTAATGGTTTATTTACAAGTACTTCTTCTTGAAATACAAATAAAGTCAGAAGAGTACCCTTCTTTTATAATTAGCTAATATAGTTATGATTACCTGATATGAATGCATACAGTTAGGATGAGATACTAAATCAGAGGGGCATCTTCTGGAGATGGAATTGAGAAGTGCT
Organism: Mustela nigripes; assembly: GCF_022355385.1. Taxonomy (NCBI): domain Eukaryota; kingdom Metazoa; phylum Chordata; class Mammalia; order Carnivora; family Mustelidae; genus Mustela; species Mustela nigripes. The sequence goes on from NC_081558.1 coordinate 181,107,462, forward strand.
ATAGAATTGAATACAAACTACCAGCTTCATAATTTTGTTCTGTTGCTATGGAAGACTTCTCTTTTTGAGAAGTTACCATGTCAGAAACTTGAAGTCAGTTTTTACACTCCTACTCCTGGTTTGACCACTGATCCAATTCAGTAACTGGTTACCAGTACCCTAATAAGGTTTTGAGGATTTGCAGAATAATTCTTTTGAACAAACCATATATAATACACATAAAAATTGACTGTGGAGTGATTATCTGGAATTTAACTGGGTTGGCACCTCTATAAACAATTGTAAAGCTAAGCATTCATTCAGTCTACTATGAAACATAAGTTTTGAAGTCAGCTGTTGTGGAAGTTCATTAGAAAGATTATATTCTAAAGAGAAAGAAATTCAAAGGCTTAAATATTTAAGTTTGACATTAAATATACTTTTTAATCTCGGGTTTTTACTTCAATGACAGGGCATGTTCTACTAGGTTTCAGTCTGGTCTGTGTGACTTGCTAGATCAGAGAAGTCTGCAAACAGAATGTATTACGTGTGGAATCTGGTCAAGACACTTCACTTCCTAACTCATGAAAATAGGTCAAGTTCAAACACAATTCTAGAAGAGACTCCAAAGGAAGTATATCTAGGGTTAAGAAAGCTATTCCATTTTGAAGTTTATTTTTCTAATATACTTTCTTATTTCCTTTTTCTCCAAAGTATTCAAATTTTTAATGTAATTTTGTTTTTTTTCCTTTCTGAATATTTTCATTTAAAATATCATTGTGTAGTGTCTCATTCTTAAAACAGAAACACTGTGTTTATAATGTGAAGGTATTCCTTACTTTCTGTCTTTACTTTTGAAAGTTCAACAATTACTTATTATTTTACTTTTATATCTAAGATGAATTTTACAACAGGAATATTAACAAAAATAATTTTGGTATAAATTACATTTCAAACAATGCTTAATTTTCTAAGGAGATACATCTTTATAATTACCTGAAAATTCCTCAGTGACTGATGTAGTCACATCATAGCCACCTTAATAATAGGAAGCATAAGAATGAATTTATATTTGTTTTTATATAGAAAACAAAGTGAGAAGAAAAACTAAAGACTTATTTAAATGTTTGCCTCAGAGGCCTAAAGTCTTTGAAATATTTTCTAGAAAAATATATTTCTTAGGTGTACATGTTTCTATAATTTTATTACTTTATTTCAAACAAAAAATGTTTCAAATTAATTTAAAATGCAGCTAGTTTTACAATTGCTTCAATAATTCTGTCCTATTTCTAAAATTGATTTATGTTTAAAATGCTTAACTTAAAAGCATCTAAAAATAACTGATGGGGGAAAAAGTAAAATCCTCAACTATCAAATAAGAATTAGATATAATTTTAATGTTCCATATATCAGAATTTCAAAATAACCAAATATTAAAAAATGATGCCTGAATGTTCCATAGAATACTTCCTAGTGGGGAGGAAGAGAGAGAGCAATGTGCTTATAACCTGTATTTTTGGGAAAACCCAGCAATAATTTTTAACAGCTAATATTATTAAGAGTCTCCAAAGATAGAATGCTCAAAAAAAATTCACGAGGAAAGTCCTCATATAATTGTGCTATTATTCCTGGGAAGGTATAGAAAGGTTTTTATGGATGTAGAAAGCAACATTTTGAATCACCTGGCTTTATCTAGGAAGGGATGAATGACTGAACCAGCCAACAGATTGATGGTAGACAATAAAGAGCTGCTGATTTGGCAATTGGTAAGACTTGAAGTTACAGAAATACATATGAAGTTCTAAAAATGAGATAAATTCACTTAGTTCCACTTCTAATTTTGACTAAGAGCTACCATGTTTACTTTGGGACAAAAGCTTAGGGGTTGGGGCGTGCAACTTGATATCTGTAATCAAAAAACCCATTCTAAGGCTCAATTCTCGAAGGATTACTGTAGTTCTATTTTCTCCAGAGGTGCTGGAGACACTTTAGGCTCTGACTCCTTCCTGCTGCTCTACTTCTCACAGCCCTGCAGCTCCTTTTGGCAGTGCTGATTACGGGACAGCAAGAGTTTTTGTCTGACATTTCCCTGTTGCAATAGGTCTGTTTCATATAAAAACTCTGATCAGTTGTTTTTATGGACTGAAATGTGTCCTCCATAATTCATACATTGAAGCCTTAACCCACAATGTGAGGGGAGTTGGAGATAGGGTATAAAAAGGTAATAGGATTAAATGAGGTCTTATGAGCGGGTCCCTAACAGGACTTGTGTCCTAATGAGAAGAGGAACAGTTATCATTTCTCCCACCAACAGCTCATACACAGATGAAAGGCTTTGTGAGGAGGCAGAAGAAGGCTCCACCTACCCACCCAAGAAGAGAGTCTATACCAGACAGCAAACTTACTGGTACCTTGATCTGGGACTACCAGACTCCAGAATCATAGTAAATAAAATTTGTTGTTTGAGCCACCTAGACTGTGGTATTCTGTGATGGCAGCCCCAGAAGACTTACATAGTGGTTTACTGTTTCCCTTTTCCTAAATCTTAAATACCCAATAATTTAGTGTAAGCATTGGCACAACTTACAAGTCTTTTGTATTCAAAAATTGAAAGAAAAATTCCTGGATAAACTTGGCTTATTCGTTATTAAACAATGGCTCCACATATATTAAACATGATCCTTAAGAGGTTAAATTATATCTAACTTACTGTATTATATGTAATAAGACAAAGCCTCCAGAAAAGTGTAGTTTGTAGTGTTACAAAGGAACAAAAAGTATTGTCAGATTTAGAAAGTACTTGAAGTTGTGAGTTCCTCTCCTGCCTTAACATAGTAGATTCTACTGTATCTGAAGTACAGACAACTCCCCTCCCCCATTATTTAAGCTGCATAAACTATAATTTTAGTAAATCAAGCAAAGAGCTAATCAAGTTTTGATTTGCTAATTACTTCTCAATTTGATTAGAGCTGGCAGCTAATCATCTCTAGATATTTAAAGTCAATCTTTCACTCACATTTGCAAATCAAGACTTCAGTGTAAAACAAAATTGGGAATATAGCACAAAAGTTCTTTGTGTTATAACAAATAATTAATTTCTACTTGTTGCTACAATTTTAACAATAAAGAAAAATTTTCTAGGATGCTTCAACAAGTTGAATTATGCATGCAGTGTACCATCCCGTGCTGAAGAATAAAAAGAAACTAGTTTTACACAGTTTTGTGAAGCAGCCTACATTGAGCCAAGAAAGCATACATGCTACATTAAACAAGTACAATATAATTCAAAAATCACAATTTTGTCTTTATGGTCAATAGCAGTTTACAGAAGAAATATCTGCCAGGAAATCAAACCCTGAGTAATCAATATTACAACTGTTTTTCCAATTAAAACCAATATTTTAAAACATCCTTAAAATTATTAATACCTAAGACAATATCTCCTTGAAAAATATGCCAAGGTAAGAAAAAGAATGTCACAGTCATTTAAATTCAACAAGGGAGAACATTATGATGAAATACCATGGAAAAGAAAAGGCAAATAAGTTGGTTCTAATTTCAGGGGAAAATGTCTTTCCAAGTCATTCCTCAAAACTGTATTTAAATTGTACCCTGTAACAAAGTTTCTTCTATCTTTGTCACTTTTTGCTTCTATCACAATTAAACAACTTGAAAATTGCTTGACTGTCCTTCACTGAATAATGAATCATCTTTCTAGGAGGTATTTCATTATTACTACTGCTTCATTAATACCATTTCCAAGCAGTATCTTCACAAGTAAAGTTATATGAAACTTTGGACAATTATCTTACAAAGTTAGGTTATCAGAGCAAATAACAGGCACTTGAATTTTTTCCTACAATTTTTACCACCATAATTTAAATCTTTTAATTCTTTTCTGACATCTATTCAAAATCAGTGAAAAATGGTGAGTGTTTTTCTCAATATCTTTTAAAACTTTCTAGTCTATTCTTCCTCCTTGCTATAAGGTTGATATTTTATTTACTTCCATTTTCAGTATTTTTATTTTATTGTTTCCCTTATGTAATATTTTAATATTTTATCTGTTAATTTTAGTAGTGAACTAGTGACTCAGATTTATAGCTCAAATAATGTGTTAATTGTGTCCAAATTTTGGCTTGTTCCATATTCTCTCTTGAATAAATTCACTTGTGAATATCCATTTTAACCAGAAATTAGAGCATAATCCTAGACAATGCTCTTGCATCAAAGTATAATAGGACACTCTCTATACAACGGCAAGGCAAACACTAGCAGTCAGTCTTCCATTAATCTTTGCCAAATGCATGAATGAGGGTTGTTTTTTGTTTTGTTTTATTTTGTTTTAATGTGTACATTTCCATCAGAGTTCTGTGAAGTGGATTTTGAAATTTTCCTTTCAGGGTCAAAAAGAGAAAAAGCTCTAGAACTATATACCAAGGACACACACCTTACTTATACCTATACTTCGGCCACTATGTAAATATGCCCACTTCCCAGAGGTTTAAAGAAATTATCTTCTTTAAAATATTAGCTATAATTCTGCTAGATAATAACATCAGATTTTTTCCTCCTCTTTTAACACTAGAATTGTGGAGAAAATTAACCTAAGATGAAGACTGTAGCCTACTTCGATCTGATTTTAGTCTTGTTAGAAAATGCCCAGCTCTAATTATTCCCTCTTTCACATGAAAACCATGTTATTAGGAAATGTATTCTGGAAGCCAACCTATTGAAATTTTCTCACTATAGTTCTATGTGTTTTTTTGATGCTAGAAATGAGAGCATTGTGAAGAAAAAGAGAATTTTATATAATGAATAGTTAACTGAAGAGGAAAAACATAGTATTTCCTAATACTAATTTGTTGTGTTTTTTGTTTTGTTTTTTACTAATTTATTGTGGTTTTTGTTGTTGTTGTTGTTGTTTTGTGTGTGTGTGTGTTTTTGTTTTTTGTTTGTTTGTTTGTTTTTTAATGAAGAAGCAACAACAACCAAGGCTAGAAGCTGAACTGCCCAAATGCAATGCAATAAAACAATAACATGTTCCCGACATTTAACACTGTGGTGGAGGCTCTAATTTAAACTTTAACATGATGTAAGTCATAAAGCTAGGTTTTAGTAGCCTTATTCATTGTTGGGGCTCTGAGCACGAGCTAATATGTTACCTCCAAGTGATATTTAGTTGAGTTTGGAATCCAAGCATAATAGGGTGTAGATTCCAAGTGATTTCCCCCCTCCACTACTTTTTCACTCATTTATCCTCTAGGTGCTAATGATCTTTTACCTAAGTTGGGTAACCTCCACTGATACCTTCCTACCTTCAGGAAAACAGCCAGATTTTTTTAGCGTAATGTCTAACCCCCTTCATAATCTGATCCCAAAATGCTTTCCCAGCCCACCAGTCCTATGCTCCAGACACACTGAATCTCTTGTTCTAAAAAAATATACTTTTATCCCATATAGCCTCCATACCAATATATGGAATTCTGGCCTGTCCTCTTCAGCTCTGACAAATAGTTGATTATCAGTTAACTATCACCTAAACGTAATTTCCTCTATATAAACATTGCCAAATCTTCCATAATATAATCTCTAATAATTTTCAAAAACCACTTTTTTGAGCTTTGAATGTTATTTTTTGAAAGATATTTACTTACTTGAGAGAGAGACAGAGATAGTGAGAGAGAGCACATGAGCAGGGAGGAGAGGGAGAAGCAGACTCCCCAGTGCGCAGAAAGCCTAACATGGGACTTGATCCCAAAACCCTGAAATCATGACTTGAGCCAAAGGTTCAATTGATTGAGCCACCCAAGTGTCCCTGTTTTGAATCTTATTATACGAGGATTTATGAGCCTACAGTCACTTCATAAAGCAAAGATTGCATTTTGCTCATTCATTCAGCAAACATTTTAGATTTTGATTGATAAGGTATTATATGTCGTAGTGCAAAAGAATGTACAGAGCAATGAGAGAAAACAGAGACACAAACAGATGACTAAAATCCTCAAAGGTAAGTTCTATAGTAGTGAAATGCACAGGGCATCATGGGACCACAAGGCAGAGTCAGATGACTAAAAAGTAATATGGAAGACATTGAGGAATGAGGTTCTTTCAGGTCTGCTAACACATGACCTGGCAGTTAGTAGGTGTTTGTTAAATATGCTTTGAATTAGTTAAAGATAAACTAATAGACAGGAGTTAACCTCCATTTTAATTTTACGTCAAATTTCTTAAGATTCTGGACTATAAAGACATTTGGAGGTCAAGCAGGAAGAGTCCCTTTTCAATATTTTATATTTCTTTACATGTCACTTTTTTTTTTAATTTTATTTATTAATTTGACAGAGAGAGATCACAGTAGGAGAGAGGAAGGGAAGAGATCACAGAGAGAGGAAGGGAAGCAGGCCCCCTGCTGAGCAGAGAGCCCGATGTGGGACTCGATCCCAGGACCCTGAGATCATGACCTGAGCTGAAGGCAGCGGCTTAACCCACTGAGCCACCCAGGCGCCCCTTTACATGTCACTTATTCTTATCTTGATTTTGAATTACTGTGGTCATTACACATTATACATTTTACACCAGGATTCACCAGGACTAGATCTACTAGGACACTTCACCTTCCTTCAAATAATTAATTATTTATTAGGGTAAGCCTCAGTCAAAATGAGTATGAAAAAGATTGCTGATACCTTTTGCTTTTACCCTAATCCTCCATTCCTATGGCTGACATCTTTTCTATTTTCCTTAAGATCAAAATCCTCCTTCAAAATACATCAGAGGAAAACTTGTTCACTTGATATTACAAATAAAACAGTATCAACAGTATTTGTTTAATAAGAAACCAAACTAGTAGATAATTATAAACCTATTTTCCAATTTCTAGAAAACACAAAGATAAAACAAAATACTAAATGATAACATAAAGAAACTAATGCAAATTCAGGATATGGAGCATTCTACAGGATGACTGAATTTGATACCCAGAAAAATCAAGACCTGTGTTTAAAAAAAAAAAAAAAATGTTTCACAAAGCCAGTAACTTTCCTCATATCTACTAAAGACTGGCTCTGAATTTCAGGCATGATTTAACATATTAGAGAACACATGTAAGACCACTGTGTAAAGCAATATATAGTTAATGGTGAATAACAACTCTCTTCTAAAGTTTCTGATGACTATAAACTATTTTAATTCACCTTTGCTTTTGAATGCTTTAAAGACATCCATCTATTGCCCTCTATAATACTTCAACAGGCTTCAAAATGGAAAAAAAAATTATATCATCTTTGATATGTCACAACTTTTTAAGCAAACTATGAATTTGTTTTTATAATGATAAATTTAAAACTATTTTTAGCTCTTTTACTCTTAATAAGGAATTTATTCTATAACTTTTACCTTTAGAATCACCAATACTGCTTTTTAAAAAAGATTTATTTATTTTTATTTTAAAGAGAATCCCCAGACTCCCTTTTGAGCACAGACCTCAATGTGGGGCTTGATCCCACAATCCTAAGATCGTGAGCCAAAATTAAGAGATGGACACTTAACCAACTAAGCCACTCAGGCGCCCCACAAATATCATTGCTTTAAAAAGTGTTCCACTCCTTCCTTTTTATAAGTTTTTAAAATTTTAATCACATAATAGTTAACATGTAGTGTTACATTAGTTTCAGGTATACAGTATAGTATTCTAAACCCTACTCAGTCCCCATCATAAGTATACTATTTAATCCTCTTCACCTATTTCACCCATTCCCCACATCCTCTCTAGTAACCATCAATTTGTTCTCTATAATTACATTTGGAGGCACCTGGGTGGCTTAGTCCGTTTAAGCGTCCAACTCTTGATTTCAGCTCAGGTCATGATTTTAGGGTTGTAAGATCGAGTCCCATGTCAGGTCCACACTGCACATGAAGTCTGTTTAAGATTCTCTCTCTTTTCCTCTTCTTCTTCCCCCACTCCCAACAATAGAGTCTGTTTCTTGATTTATCTTTCTTTTTTTTTTCTTTCCTTTGCTCATTTGTTTTGTTTCTTAAATTCCACATATGAGTGAGATCATATGTTATTTGTCCTTCCTTGACTGACTTATTACACTTAGCAAAATACTCTCTACCTCCATACATATGTCATTTTAAGTGTCAAGATTTCATTCTTTGTATGGCTGAAAAGTATTCCATTATATACATATTTATTGCATCTTCTTTATCCATTCATCTGTCAGTGGACATTGGGGCTGTTTCCATAATTTGGCTATTGCAAATAATGCTGCAATAAACATAGGGGTGCATGTGTTCCTTGAAATTAGTGTTTTTGCATTCTTTGAGTAAATACATGGTAGTGCAATTTTGTTAATCCTGGTCATAATTTTTTTTCCATAGGAATACATTAGAAACAGAGATAAAAAATTAAGAACAAATAGTCCAGCATTTGTGACAGGAAAGCATAAAACCAAAGCTGGTTATCTGGGGGTAGGGACCAGACTGGGGCCAGTGTCAGAGGACTACAGGTGGAATGAAGTCTCACTTTCATTCCAGCTCCATCTCTGAGGAGCCCACTTGGGGCTCAGTCTGTTCCTAGGGCACCTGCTTGCAGAGCAGCACTTCTTGACAGCTGGGTTACAAGAAACTGAAGTTAGCTGCTGCCCTGCAGAACGGGGCTAGGAATCAATCCCAAAGCTTTTCAGTTAAAAAAGCAGAACTTGAAAAATATATACATAACACAGCAGGGCCTGCTGGGTCTAAAAGCCCTCTCTTCCCTCAGCCCACCACCCTGACTGCACCTGCGTAGAAAATGCACCAGAAAGGAACAGTCTGAACAAGAGTTGAAAGATTCCCAAGAGGGGTGGCTGCACCCTTTTACATTCCCACCAACAGTGCAAGAGGGTTCCCTTTCCTCCACATCCTTGCCAACACTTGTCATTTCTTGTTTTTTGTTTTTCATTTTTAGTCATTCTGACAGATGTGAGCTGATATCTCACTGCAGTTTTGATTTGCATTCCCCTGATGACAAGTTATCAAGCATGTGTTGACCATCCGTATGTCTTTGGAAAAATGTATGTTCATGTCTTCCGCCCATTTTTTATTTGGATTGTTTTTTGGGTGTTGAGTTGTATCAGTTCTTTATATGTTTGAGATAACAACCTTTAATCAGATATGTCATTTGAAAATATTTTCTCCCACTCGGTAGGCTGCCTTTTAAAATATTCTTAAAATACTCCTTTAAAAAAATACTTTCTATATGGACATGGATGAGGGTATGTGCTATGGTGAGTGCTGTGAAGTATGTAAACCTGGCGATTCACAGACCTGTACCCCTGGGGCCAATAATACATTATATGTTTATAAAAAAATTAAAAAGATACTTTCTAAGTATTTTTTCTCCTTTTTTGAAAATACTTTCTAAGTTTACCTTGGAGAAAAATATCTTAGAAACTACTACAGAAGAAAAAATCCTAATGTATTTTTACGTGGTTTACATATGCATGCCTGTGAGTTGTTGATATTTTGAGATTAAAGAAAGAAAAAAAAAAACTTTCCCTGTAGAAAGAAAGTAAATTTCAGGGACAGAAGATATATATGGACTACTTAAGGCAAGTAAAACAAAATTTAAGAAACATCCAATAGTTCAAATTTTATACTAAAAAAAAAACTTTATTAAAAAAAGGTTAAAAAAAAGGCTTATAATGAAAATACTCTAGAATATTATCTCTGTTAGGTATAGCACAAGTATCTCTGATATGCAGGAAATTTAAAACCTTGATGTTCTCTGAATTTCCTAAAATATAGCTTTCAAGTAGTTCCACTAAAGCGTAAAAAGAGAATGCATAGGTAAAGAATGGCTATTGTCCTAATCATCATATCTTTGGCCAAGTTGCAAACATTCAGTGTTTGAAAATACATTTTGAATGTTTCTATATCTTTAGTTGTATCTATTTTATGGAGATGGTTATTTGATAGAAGGACTTAAGAGATAGAGAAATGAAATATTATAATTTTAGAATAAGCTCAGAATTAGAGTTAATTTCTTTATTCAAAATATCATACTTTTTATATGTACCTTGAAATTTATGCAGCCTATATAGATGTTTAAACTATAGCTTTCCCTTCAAATTGAAATCCACCAAAGAATATTCTCTCTGGCTTGGAAGTTCAAGAGACATCTGTAATATCTACACATTCAATTAATAGATAATAAATTACCATTCACTAAACAGTTTTTAACTGTTAGTAAAACTCCTTAAGGAAACATTGTTTTAAAGTTTTTTGGGTTTTTTTTTTTTTTTTGGTCTCAGGAATTGTACTTACAAAAATGTTATGCACAAGATTATATTATCCCCTGTTCCTATATAGGATCAAGAGAATATAAAAGAAAACACATGCCTATAGGCTGTAGGAAGCATTGGTACTTTTGACTAGACTTGATTCTGTTGGGCTAGGAGCTTTGTTCTTAGCTTGCTTTCATGTACAGATTTTTGATAAATACCTCTTCCTTCATATGTTAAATTTCTTTAAGGGATGCAATGTTTAAGGGAAGGAAGATTTCAGGTCTAAAATCAGAAAGCATGCATGCATGCATCTGGGTCCTAATATTGCATTTACTTACTAAATGCTTGGATAAGTTAAAATCACTTTTGGAAATTCAGTTATTTCTTCTGAAAAAATAAATTCAATAAAACTTTCTTCCTATGGCCTTTATCAAAATTAATGCAAAAGAAATTAATTCAAGACTTAGTATATAATAAATTAAAAAGTTATGAATTAAGTAATAAATTTGATTAACATTAAGGTATAGTTGATGTTAAATGATTTAATAACAACATGAGAATTATCTTGTATGTCTTTATTTCAGAAGATATATAACTTAGTACACATGTACACATGTGTCAGTAAAGAGAGAATATACATGAATACATGTAATGGTCAAGTAATTTGGCACTGAAATAGTATAAAAATGTGGAGAATTCAAGGTCGATACTAGGTTTCAGGAGAACTGTTGGTTATTTTGCCTATTAAAGAAATTATATAGTAAAATATAATAGGCATTTAATAATTTCCTATTGAATGAACTAGTAAATGCATTTTTTCACTAACATATTTTTCCCAGATTGAAATTAAAATAATAAGCATGCATTGTAAATTAGTGTTTTATTTATAACACTGCACTTACTTTTTTGGCTGTATCCTAAATTAGATCCAGCATGATATAGCAAAATAGTTCTTCATTAGCTAATGTAACAAGAAAAAGGCAATTCTAAAATGGTGAAAAGGAAATGCTTAATTCAAAGATTTTTTTTTCCCACCCCTAGTTCTAAGATTTGGAGCATGCAAAGTGTTGGACAAAGATTAAAGAAAATGTTTCTTTAAAAATGTTGTATCAAGTTTGCAGCAATCTTTGAAATATGACTAAAAAATAGCCTTTAAAAACTACTTTCATGAAGGTGCTATGCCTACCCTTTGGAATATTTCCACTTTACTTTGTAATGGCATTTTTTTTTTAAGGCATTTATAAGTAAGTTTACCATGAAGAAAAGTGGAGGCAGTGTGATATAGGAGAGTATTTCAAAAACTGGGAAAAGAGGATCTAGGATTTAGTTCCTCTTCCGGAATGTGTCCCTTACTGCCTGTGGCCTGGGAAATTTTTGTGCCTCAGGCAGGACTCTCTCATCTTTTGAATTGGGACTATGTTTAAAAAAAAAAAAAAAATGAAGCCATATAGCAATGGAGTTTTAGAACAAGCTGTGTTGATCCTCACAACATTCCTATGAGGTAGGAACTGCTACAATCCCTATTTTCTAGATCAGGAAATAGATATGCTGTAAGTTCTTGAAATAAATTATTAAATATATATATTCACATGTAGACACACTTTAAAAAATGGTTTGAGTCTTTTGTTTTAAAACTAAATGCATAAACATAGAATATCTATGAAATTGTAAAATTTCCTATGTAATTGCTGTCAATAAATCTACATTTGTCTTATCAGAAAGTTAGAAGCCTGAAATTAACCCACTGAGCCACCCAGGCATCCTTATAAGCCTGAAATTATAAGTTCATATCCAACATGAATGATTTGATAAAACACATGGACAACTTAGTAGGTATATATCTCTGATATATATGCTTGCATACATATGGCTATGACCACATTATTCACGACAAAATCAATTCTTTAGAAGTCCATCCTGAATTTCCAGGAAACAATGGTTTACTAAAATGGCCAAAGAATGTAAAACTGCACTAACTCAATTTTGATTTGACAACAATTTTGTAACCTTTTTAAATTACATTGCTACATACAGTTTCTTTTTGGGAAGCTATATAAAACTAATAAATTAATGCCAGCAATTAGGTACAACTTTATGTACTTCTTTTACAAGGAGGTAGAAAATGAAAATAAGTTGACAACAATATTTTAGATAAAAAGAAATCCCGAGGCAATGTCTTGAATTTAGTACATCACTCAATCCACTAATCTCATAAAATATGCATCTATATGAAATAATAAAATTTTGGAATTCACATGTTTGCATTTCTTTTAATGCATTAAGTTAAATGTTCTCTTTAAGAGCAACTTGATCTATGATGAGAGTAGTGCATTTTAAATACTTTATTGAAAACAGCTGTTCATACCTAATTACTTTGCCTTACGCTTCTTTTCTCTCCTACCTTCCTAACTTCTCCACTTCATTTAGATCATTTTCAGTATGCCAGAAGTTCCTAAAAACCAGTCTCAGGGAAGGGAAACTAACTCCCATCTAGAGTCCTGAAATTTGGACTAATAGAGTTCTCCTTTCTATTTATTTATTTTATCCCGATTGCTGATCATACTTTTCCACAGCTGCTTTTTGGGAGACTCTTTATTAACATATCTCTTCATTAATTTTGTCAAAAATCAGGTGGTATTGATGATATACTAGCAACAACTGTTCACTGCTTTATCAACCACTCAATTGGGAAGGTCCGTGTTTGACTGCTGTATGGCATAAAATTAAATTTGAATACATCTAAAAAACATTTCCATTGTGCAGCCTCATTAAAAAACTTTTTCTTCTTCTCCCTTTTTTTTTAATCTTCTATTTATCCTTTAAATGGAAGGTCATTTTGTCCATATGGTGACTGGCCCTATGTAAGTGGAAACTAGGCGATTCTATTAAAAAAAAAAAAAATGGATTACATACATCAGTGGTTCTTAACCTTAGCTGCATATTAAAATCACCTTGGAATTTTAAGGAAATATTAATGCCCTCGCTCCACCATTACCAATTCTGATCTAAGTGGTCTGTTTTAGGACCTGGATATTACTACTGTTTGAATATAACCCTGGTAAATCTGATACTATATAGAATCGAGCATCACTGACATTTTCACTAGCAATTTCATATGGTTCAAACTAATACCTGATCTTATTTACTTCTCAAAACCACCATGCCTCACAGTATTCTGAGATAGAAATTATTATCTCCATTTTCCAAATTAGGAAATATAGGATTAGAGAAACTAAATGACTCAACCATTATACTAAATTATATGATCAGAAAGTAGCAGCTCCTGATTTGAAAAACGCAAATATTATCAATGAAAAAACCATTATATTCAACTAAATTTGTTAAAGCAAGAATGTAACAATCATATGGGAAAATGTGCAACAAACTTAGAATGAAAAATCTGGAAACCAAAAACAAGGTTTGTTTTTGTTTGTTTCTAGTTTTATAACTAACGACAAAAAGGATCGCAGTAACAACAACAAAAAACTAATTGTAACACACACCTGCAAACATTACTCAACCCTAAAAATTATGATTAATCAAGACTTAATTCCCATGAGAAACTGGATAAATTGTATTTATTGATATTGCTCTTCACTGTGGAAGTTTCTATAGTTGTCAATATATTTGATGAATAATGTGTGTACCTGACAATAGTTTACTATGCTTATTTCCTACGGTTCTACACTGGATATCCAAGTGTTGCCATATGAATTAGCAATACATTTCAAGAAAGACAATACTCAATTTATTTTCTACTAATAATTTTCTATCAAGTTTTTACCTAACATGGTAAGACAGCTCACAGTAAGTTTCCATACGAACACAAACATTATATTTTTAAGATGTATGATTTCATGTCAAAATCCCATGAAGAAGGAAAAGGTTTGCCCTTGCTGTGACTATAAAAATCTGTGAACTTGAGGCCTGTTGTAGGCACTGGAAAATTTCCAGAACATTCACAAAAGTGTACCATAATAGGAGTAATAAAAATCAAGACATTTACCTCATGGGAATCTCTGAATGTGTTGCTGTCATGGGCATAGTCTAAATTTAGGTCTTTATAATTTCTGCACTTATGGCTGAAGTTACAAACCATATGGTGATAGAGAAAATTAGCCATATTTTAAAGAACCAGCCAAAAACTTTGCTTATTTCAGCCAACAAAAGTCTCTTCCATAAAAATATCTGGTCACAAAACAGCTCAACAAATGATACACCATTCTGACTTTGGTATTATTGCTCATTTGCTTAATTCATATTAGAAGTCATTTAAGTTTTATAGAGAAAAAGCAAAGCATAACAAAATCAAAGCTATCATACAAATTTTCAAGTCTTTGAACTAAAGGAACAATGACCAATTTTTTAGTATTTGGCAGATATTAATAAAATAAAAACAGGACTTTGCATGGAATCGAAATAACACCACTATAATCTGTTGATATTTATATTGAACAACAATTGAGCAAAGGTATATGTTTTGATATATATCGACTGTTCAAAATCTCCCCATTATTTTTGTTGTTTTTAAAAACATAATTTGTATTAGTAAGCTAATATAACAAAAAGTACTTAAATACACTAAAATTCAAAATAATTGTTAGAATTTTATTGTTTTAAAACATCTGATTGAGGGGCGCCTGGGTGGCTCAGTGGGTTGAGCCTCTGCCTTCGGCTCGGGTCATGATCTCGGGGTCCTGGGATCGAGTCACGCGTCGGGCTCTCTGCTCAGCAGGGAGCCTGCTTCCTCCTCTCTCTCTCTCTCTCTGCTTGCCTCTCTGCCTACTTGTGATCTCTCTCTGTCAAATAAATAAATAAAATTAAAAAACAAAAAACAAACAAACAAAAAAACATCTGAGTGATCAGGTCTACACATCTTCTAAAGGAAAGTAGCTGTTTCAGTGAAAAATTAATTTTAGGGTGAGACTGTCTTGTTAATGTCCTCTTTCCCATCTGATTAACCTTATCTGTATTTTTATATAACTTCACTTAGCTGGCTTAAGTTGAAACATTTGTTCAAACTACAGGAGTTAGTATAGCCTAGTATGACCTTTCACAAATTGGCGTAAGACTTATTGCAGTACACAAATGTAAATATTTAAGCCTTAAGAATCTGTAATCAATAGAATCTCTTATAGATAGATAATAGAGAATACAGTTTCTGTCACATGCCTTAGTGAGTTTATTGAGCTTCCTATGTGCTGGCCGCTGTCCTGGGTGCTGGAGATCCTGCGGTGTAACAGGCATAAGGGCTGGAAACCGTGGGAGGCCCTTTAGATAGGGTGTTCAGGAATGCCTCTCTGAAGAGAAAATGTTTGAGCAGAAAACTGAAATGATGAGACTGAGCAGTTGTCTTCAAAGAAGAGTGATCTCTTCCCAGAGAAGAGGGAGAAAAAAAAAAAAATTCCTATGGTGAGCATGAGTTTTTGAGTAATGAAAAAAAGAGATCCAGTTGACAAGAATATTTTTAAAATAGGAACTAATGCTAAGAAATACAGCTAGAAGGATAGGAAGTAACTAAACATGGCTTATAGGCTGAGGAAGGGGTCTGGATTTTTTTTTTTTCTAGTAGCAATAAAAGCTATTAGAGGGTTTTAAGCAGGAGATCTGGTTGATATTTTAAAAGATCTCTCTGACTGCTCTGTGGGGAGGGGATTATATGGAGAAATATGATGAAAGGTGAAAACCTAACTGGCATTTAGAGGCTTCAAGAGGTGAATGCTTAATTTTATTTCTTAGTAAATCTAGTTTTAATACCATACACAGTGCCTCCTGAGTTATTCTAAAGTAATTCTTGATATAAATTTTACATTTCCTCCTAATGTAGGGTTTTTCAAAGTATGATCCTGGGACTGTATAAAAATCATTTGCCTCATTATTTAAAAATGCAGATTCTTTGACCTCATCTCATACTTTTTGAATTAGTCTCTGGGGATGGCATGTGAAATATACATTTTTTTAATGATCTACTTAGATGATTTTTATGCATATGAACATTTGATAACCATTGTTCTAAGGAATGGTTGTTCCTACAATGTAGAGATGATAGTAATGCCAGGGAAGGTTTCCAACAGAAAAGGATCCTGGAACTGAATCTTGAATCAGAAGTCAGTGTGTGACAATTTGAAGAGTGTGGGGTAATTCATTTCCATGTAGCAAGATCCAAAATTAAAGATTATCTGGCACGGGTCAGAAAGGAAATTGATCATGATTAAATCTCAATATATCAGGAAAGAAGGGTTAAGGTAAGAGAAAGAGTCCAACCCAGGAAATATTTGAATCCCCCAAATTTATGAATCTGCAGAGCATAACAAAGATCCAGGCCCCAGAGTCTCACATAATCACCCCACTTATAAATAATAATGGATAAAACATTACAGGGAAAATAGGTTGCAAATATCTTAAGTGGATCAAGAACATTATACCTTCTTACTACCTTTATTCACATCATAAATAGTAATGTTAAAACCCTACAGACACCAGGCAGTAGAGAAAAAATTAATAATAATTATTAAATATTATTTCATTATTAATCAAAAAAATCTGAGAATTTCAATGAAACAGAGTTGTATAACCAATCTGCTCACCTCTAACCGATTTTGTTATGTGATTGTCTGGCTCACCGAGAATCTATGAAATGTATGGAATGTATGTCCACTGTGAACAATGGATTGGTAGGCTCTCCTATTAGCCAGGCATTGGATAACTTATAGGTCATCTCAGTTTAGATGTTTACCTAGGGAAAGTTTTTTCTCCTCTCTGTGTCTAAAGGACCTTTCTTATAAAACATCAACTTCATAATTGTATTGTAAGGATTAAATAATAAAATATGTGCAAACCATCTAATGGCATGCCTGACAACAAAAAGGCCGTTGATCATCACTATTGCTTTAATCTCTCATCCCGCATGCAAGCTGCTTTCAATAAAAAATTATTAATTTGAAACAATTGACATCTATTCATCTATAAAATTAAACCCATTCAAGAATTGTCCTCAATGTTTTTATTTAGGTCATTTTCCTTTATACTCTCTTTCCTTTATACTCTCGATTGTTTCAGTTTAGTCCCTCTTTTAGCAGAGACTTTGCCCACCATTTTGTTGACAAAATTTGGTGCTATGTTTCTGAAGCTGAAATAAAAGTTTCACATCAAATAGTAAATAATAATTCAATTCTATTATCCTTTGTACTATCATTAAAGCACTATCCACAGGACATTCCCAAATCTCTCTCTCTCTCTCTCTTTTTTTTTTTTTTTATTTATTTGACAGACAGAGATCACAAATACGCAGAGAGAGAGGAGGAAACAGGCTCCCTGCTGAGCAGAAAGCCCGATGTGGGACCGATCCCAGGACCCTGAGATCATGACCTGAGCTGAAGGCAGAGGCTTAACCCACTGAGCCACCCAGACACCCCAATTCCCAAGTATCCTTCAACAAAATTTATATGTATGTTTATATAGGTGTGTGCATTATATATCATCTGAAGTTCACAGAGATTGCTATTACATGTATGCAAATTATGGTGTTTGTTATGTTGTTAAATCTAAATGCATAAGTATTTTTAAAAATCATTCTCAAATCTAAATTCAGGCAAGATCTACTTTCAAAAATATCCCCTTTCCTATGTTTTGAGCTTAATTTATGTAACATTATGCCATGTTAAGAGACTAGGGCAATTCTGCAGTCATAAAGATACACTAATTCTATGGCCTTTAACTTTCAGAATATCAAGAGAAAAATAAATGGCAAAGAACAATAACAGCAATAACAAAATTTTGGATATGCCCTTAAAGAATTCCATGGATGCAGTTAATGCATTCTCATGGAACAGCCCATTGAGCATTTGCTATATCTTGCTATAGGATACCTGTCATTATATATATAAAATCCCTATGCAAGTAAAGCATGCAGGTAAATCTTACAGCAAGCAAATGTATGAACAGAAAAAGAGAAGCAGAAGGAGAAAATGAGAGACTATGAAAATACCACCATATTAAAGGGAGCTGTGATCAGTAGGTAAAAACTGCAACAGAGTATTAGGAGTTAAGATGCTGAAATCCTAGATGGATTGCAGAAGTGAAATAGATGCCACTACATTTTTTTGTTTAGCAGTAAAGTAGAAATAAAAAGAACATAAAGTTCTTGGGTTTGATTGATATACCAACACGATGACTAAACAGAGCTGCAAGTAACAGCTGTAAATAACATCAGGTACTTCTAAAGCAGAGCCACCTTCTGCAAAGGCAGAATTATTATGTAATTATATCTACTTTTCCAAGTTACAAACTATTCCCTGGCAGGGATCCACTTCTTCATTCATTGCGATTCAATATAATTTGAGCTGCTAAGGTAAAGTGTCTCCCGGCAGGAGGCTGCAAATGAATCCTGCTGATGCTTTTATTACTACCGATTCAGACAGTTCGGCCCAACACTCAAACAACTCCAGCGCTTGGGGAAGTATTTGCAAGTGGTTTATTTTGAAATAGAGCAGAGAACCATACCAGGATGAGAAAATCCAGGGAATCCAGTAAGAGTCATATCAACATGCAATCAGTTTGTTGTAGCAGTCCTAGAGCTGATTGTATGTAATTTTTCAAATTCTCTAACTAGTTGATATCTTCAATAAAAAAACCTGAAAATTCATTTCCAACTAAAATGAAAAATGAAAAATAAATAAATAAAATGAAAAATGAACTATTGGACGGCTGACATTTTCTTTGTTGCATATATATTTTTTTTGCTTTGCTTTTTTATTGGCTTCTTCTCTTTATCTTTTTGTCCACCAAATTTTAAGTACCGGAATGGGAGAATTATAGTGCATAAAAAAGTCATAATTATCATCATTTGAGCACCTCTGGAGAAACTATAACTCATATGCTGTAGGTATACAGTTGGCCATCTCATAGGTTTACATTATAGAATACTAAAATGGCTATACTATTTTGATTCAAAAAGCTTTTTTTCTATTTTTTATGATTATTTAATTAATATTATCTATAGAAAGTATCACTTTTACATATCTATAGGTAGTTCCTTTGTGTGTATATGGATATATATGTATATATGTCAATAAATGTTTATATATATATATATATCAATGTATACATACATATGTATATGTATATCTGCACACACCTGCACATTGAGAAAAGGGAAAGCAATCAGGATTCATTCTTTAATGTATGTCTCTGCCAAGAAGATGAAATAGTTTCAGAAAGGAACCAGAAAGCATTATAAAGCCAATATCTGTAAGAAAGCATCATTGTTCTCAGAACTGAATTATATTCAGTAACAGGAGGGTCATTATACTGACCTTCTGAACAACATTGAATATAAGTGCCAGACAGAAGGTTTCTAAACATCCACAAAATAATGAAGGGATATTTACTAAAAAAAAAAAAAAAGGTACTGGGTGAGACTAGAAAGCAAGATGGTGGAGACTAAATATCATTAGGTCCCAGGAGTTCAGCTAGATAGTTAGCAAACCATTCTGAACACCTAAAAACTCAACAGAAGATAGAAGAGAGGAAGAGCAGCAATTCTAAGAACAGAAAAGCTACCCCTTCTTGGAAGGTAGGACGTGCAGAGAAGTGAATCCAAAGTGAACAGAAGATGGACCACAATGGGAGGGGCAGCTCCCAGCAAGCAGTGGAGCAGTGGAGCCCCAAATCAGAACTTTTAGAAGTCTCCTCCACTAAGGAATGTCGCTCTAGAAGCTAAGTGAGAGTGGAGCCCTCACAGGTACAGTGTGGTCTCAGGACCTGCAGGGGCACAGAAAGACTGGGAGTGTCTCAGTATGGCAGAGCTCCCCAGTATTGGAACAGGGAAGCTGGCTACAGAGACAGAGCCAAGGAGTGCACTCTCAGCTTGGGTTTGCCTTAAACCATGATCTGTGGCACAGTCAGACCACTGCCCTTGGAGCAGAGACCCCACAAGTGGTGGATCTGGGGAGACTCACCTTCCTCCTCTGAGAGGAGTGGTGAGGGAGTTCATAGCAGGAATCTGTTGGGTTTGAGACTCCAAATGGGGCCATGTGCTGGAGACAGAAGTGCTCGGTCACAGGCTGTATGAGCTCAGAGTGTGGCCAGAGACCAGGGATGGGAGGATTGACTGCTTTTCTCTGAGGGCACACTGAGGGGCCCCAAGCTCTCAGTTCCTCCAGCATGGAGATTTGGAGGCTACCATCTTCATTCCCATCCTCCAGAGGTCTACGGAAAGTGTTCAGGGAAGAAAAGCTACTGAGAGTGAACTGGAAAAGATTATTTAGCCTAGCCCCTAGGCCCCTAGTCTAGTCCCTTCAAACTTCTATATATGTTTCTCTTTCTTTAAAATTTTGGGAAGTAGTTTTTCCTAAGAGACCAGAATACACCCAAAATCAAGTGGGTGACTCTGTTCTACTCACCAGTCTAATATATATATATATATATATACACACACACACATAATATGTGTGTATATATATATTTCCCTTTCTTCTCCCCCCAGTTTCAGGTCCCTTCTGATTTGGTTAGTGTATATTTTTTTGGGGTCTTTGCCACCCTTTTAGTATTTTGTTCTCTCATTCATCTATTCATATCTGGATAAAATGACAAGGTGGACAAACTCACCACAAAAAAAGAACAAGAGACAGTACCAGCAGCTAGAGACCTAATCAATACGGACATCAGTAATATGTCAGCACTAGAGTCAGAATGATGATTATCAAGGTGCTAGCTGGGCTCAAAAAAAAAAGGGTGGAAGATATTAAAGAATCCCTTTCTGGAGAAATAAAAAAGCTAAAATCTAACCAAGTTGAAATTTAAAAACTATTAATGAGGTGCAATAAAAAATGGAAGCTCTTACTATTAGGACAAATAAGGCAGAAGAGAGAATTTGTGATATAGAAGACCAAAGAATGGAGAATAAAGTAGCTGAGCGAAAGAGAGACAAACAACTTCTGGACCACAAGGGGAGAATCTGAGAGATAAGTGACACCATAAGATGAAGCAATATTAGAATAATTGGGATCCAAGAAATAGAAGAGAGAGAGGGGAAGAAGGCATCCAGAGCAAATTGTAGTAGAGAATTTCCCTAATATGGTAAAGGGAACAAACATCAAAATCTAGGTGGCACAGAGAACCTCCTCAAAATAAATAAAAATAGGTCCACACTCTGTGATCTTATAGTAAAATTTACATGTCTCAGTAATAAAGAGAAAATTCTGAAAGGAGCTTGGGACAAGAAGTCTGTAACATACAAAGGTAGAAATAGCAGGCTTATCCACAGAGACATAGCAGTCCAGAAAGGACTGGCATAATATATACAGAGCACTAAATGAGAAAAATATGCAGCCAAGAATATTATATCCAGCTAGGTTGTCATTGAAAATAGAAGGAGAGATAAAAAGCTTCCAGGACAAATAAAATTGAAAAGAATTTGCATACACCAAACCAGTTCTATAAGAAATATTGAAAATAGAGCAAAGAGAGCCTAAAATTAACAGACCAGAAAGGAACAGAGACAATATACAGTAACAGTCACCTCACAGGCAATACAATGGGACTAAATTCATATCCCTCAATAGTTACCCTGAATGTAAATGGGCTAAAAGACATAAGGTATCAGAGTGGATTAAAAACACATGACCCACTGATATGCTGTCTACAAGAAACTAATTTTAGTTGCAAAGACACCTCCAGATTTAAAATGATGGGGTGGAAAACCATTTACCATGCTAATGGCCATTCAAAGAAAGCTAGGGTGGCAATCATTATATCATATAATTTAGATTTTAAGCCAAAAATTTTAATAAGAGATGAGGAAGGACACTATTTCATACTTAAAAGTTCTGTCCAACAAGAGGATCTAACAGTTTTAAATATCTACACCCCTAACATGGGAGCAGCCAACTACATAAACCAATTAATAACAAAATCAAAGAAACACATGAACAATAATATAATAATACTAGGGAACTTTAATACCCTCCTCACTGAAATGGACAGATCATCCAAGCAAAAGATCAACAAGGAAATAAAGGCCTTAAATGACACACTGGACCAGATGGACATCACAGATATATTCAGAACATTCCATCCCAAAGCAATAGAATATACATTCTTCTCTAGTGCATGGAACACTCCAGAATAGATCACATCATGGGTCACAAATCCAGTCTCAACTGATACCAAAAGATTGGGATCATTCCTTGCTTATTTTCAGAACACAATTCTCTGAAACTAAAACTCAATCACAAGAGAAAGTTGGAAAGAACTCAAATACCTGGAGACTAAACAGCATCCTACTAAAGAATGAATGGTTCAACCAGGAAACTGAAAAATAATTTTAAGGAATTCATGGAAACAAATGAAAATGAAAATACAACTCTTCAAAATCTTTGAGACACAACAAAGATAGTCCCGAGAGGAAAGTAAATAGCAATGCAAGCCTTTCTCAAGAAACAAGAAAGGCCTTAAGTACACAACCTAAACCTACACCTAAAGCGCTGGAGAAAGACCAGCAAATAAAGCCTAAACCCAGCAGAAGAGAAATAATAAAAATCAGAGCAGACATCAATGAAATATAAACAAACAAACAAACAAACAAAAGTAGAACAAATCAACAAAACTAGGAGCTGGTTCTTTGAAAGGATTGATAAGGTTAATAACCCCCTGGCCAGACTTATCAAAAAGAAAAGAGAAAGGACCCAAATTAATAAAATCATAAATGCAAGAGGAGAGATCACAATCAACACCAAAGAAATACAAACAGTTATAAGAACATATTATGACTAACTATACGCCAGCATATTTGACAATCTGGAAGAAATGGATGTATTCCTAGAGACATATAAACTACCAAAACTGAACCATGAAGAAACAGAAAACCTGAACAGACCCATAACCAGAAAGAAGATTGAAGCAGTCATCAAAATTCTCCCAACAAACAAGAGCCCCAGGCCAGATGGCTTCCCAGGGGAATTCTACCAAACATTTAAAGAAAAATTAATAACTATTCTCTTAAAACTGTCCCAAAAAAGAGAAATGGAAGGAAAAATTCCAACCTCATTTAATGAGGTCAGCATTACCATGATCCCAAAACCAAAGACCCCATCCAAAAGGAGAATTAGAGACCAATATTCTTGATGAACACGGATGCAAAAATTCTCACCAAATTAATAGCCAATAGGATCCAACAGTACATTAAAATCCCACGACCAAGTGGGATTTATTCCTGAGCTACAAGTTTAGTTCAACATCCACAAATGAATCAATGTGATACAACACATTAATAAAAGGAAGAACAAGAATCATATGATACTCTCAATAGTTGCTGAAAAAGCATTTGACAAAATACAGCATCCTTTCTTGATCAAAAATCTTCACAGTGTGGGAGAGAGGATACATACCTCAATATCATAAAAGCCATCCATGAAAAACCCACAGCAAATATCGCTCTCAATGGGGAAAAACTGGGAGCTTTTCCTCTAAGGTCAGAAACACACCAGGCCTGTCCACTATCACCACGGCTATTCAACATAGTACTAGAAGTCCTAGCCTTGGCAATCATACAACAAAAACAAATGAAAGGCATCTGAATCAACAAAGAAGAAGTCAAACTCTCACTCTTTGCAGATAATATGATACTTTATGTAGAAAACCCAAAGGACTCCACTCCAAAACTGCTAGAACTCATACAGGAATTCAGTAAAGTGTCAGAATATAAAATCAAGACACAGAAATCAGTTGCATTTCTATATACCAAAAGCAAGACAGAAGAAAGAGAGATTAAGGAGTCAATCCCATTTACAATTACACCCAAAACTGTAAGATACCTAGGAATAAACCTAAACAAAGAGGCAAAGAATCTGTACTCAGAAATCTATAAAGTAATCATGAGAGAAACTGAGGAAGATACAAAGAAATGGAAAAACATTCTGTGCTTGTGGATTGGAAAACAAATATTGTGAAAATGTCTATGCTACCTGAAGCAATCTATGCATTTAATGCAATCCCTATCAAAATACCATCATCTTTTCCAAAGAAATGGAACAAATAATCCTAATATTTATATGTTACCCGAAAAGACCCTGAATAGCCAGAAGAATGTTGAAAAAGAAAGCCAAAGTTGGTGGCATCACGATTCCAGACTTCAAGCTCTACTACAAAGCTGTAATCATCAAGACAGTACGGTACAGGCACAAAAACAGACACACAGATCAATGGAACAGAATAGAGAGCCCAGAAATAGACCCTCAACTCTATGGTCAACTAATCTTTGACAAAGCAGGAAAGAATGTCCAATGGAAAAAGGAAAGTCTCTTCAACAAATGGTGTTGGGAAAATTGGACAGCCACATGCAGAAGAATGAAACTGGACCATTTCCTTATACCACACACACAACATAGACTCAAAATGGATGAAAGGAATCCATCAAAATCCTTGAGTAGAACACAAGTAGCAACCTCTTTGACCTCGGTTGCAGCAACGTCTTCCCAGAAGCATCCCCAAAGGTAAGAGAAGCAAGGGAAAAAATGAAACTATTGGAACTTCATCAAGATCAAAAGCTTTTGGGGCGCCTGGGTGGCTCAGTGGGTTAAGCCGCTGCCTTCGGCTCAGGTCATGATCTCTGGGTCCTGGGATCGAGTCCCGCATCGGGCTCTCTGCTCAGCAGGGAGCCTGCTTCCTCCTCTCTCTCTCTCTTCCTGCCTCTCTGCCTACTTGTGATCTCTCTCTGTCAAATAAATAAATAAAATCTTTAAAAAAAAAAAAAAGAAAAGAAAATCTTAAAAAAAAAAAAAAGATCAAAAGCTTTTGCACAACAAAGGAAACAGTCAACAAAACCAAAAGAGAACGACAAAAGAGAAGGACAGAATAGGAGAAGATATTCACAAGTGACATATCAGATAAAGGGGCAGTATCCAAAATCTACAAAGAACTTATCAAACTCAAAACCCAAAGGACAAATAATCCAATCAAGAAATAGGCAGAAGACATGAACAGACATTTCTGCAAAGAAGACATCCAGAAGAAAAAAAAAGAAGACATCCAGATGGCCAAGAGATACATGAAAAAGTGCTCAACATCACGCACCATCAGGGAAAAACAAATCAAAACCACAATGAGATACCACCTCTCACCAGTTAGAATGGCTAAAATTAACAAGTCAGGAAATGACAGATGTTGGCAAGGATGCTGAGAAAAGGGAACCCTCCTACACTGTTGGTGGGAATGCAAGCTGGTGCGGCCACTCTGGAAAAGAGCATGGAGGTTCCTCAAAAAGTTGAAAATAGAACTGCCCTATGACCCAGCAGTTGCACTACTGGGTATTTATCCTAAAGATACAAATATAGTGATCTGAAGGGGCATGTGCACCCAAATGTTTATAGCAGCAATGTCCACAATAGCCAAGCTATGTAAAGAACCTAGATGTCCATCAACAAATGAATGGATAAAGAAGATGTGAGATTATATATATATATATAATATTCATATATATATTCATATATATGTATATATATGAATACTATGCAGCCATCAAAAGAAATGAAATCTTGTCATTTGCAATGTCATGGATAGAACTAGAGTATATTATACTGAGCAAAATAAGTCAATCAGAGAAAGACAATTATCATATGATCTCTCTGATATGAGAACTTTGTGAGGCAGGGTGGGGTGTTGTGGGAGGTTCAGGGAAAAAAAATGAAACAAACTGGGATCAGGAGGGAGACAAACCATAAGAGACTCTTGATTCCACAAAACAACTGAACGTTGCTGGGGGGTGAAAGGGTAGGGACAGGGTGACTTGGTTATGGACATTGGGTAGGGTACATGCTGTGGTGGGTGCTGTGAAATGTCTAAGACTGATGATTCACAGACCTGTACCACTGGGGCAAATAATAAATTATATATTAATAAAAAAATTTCTATGAAAGTTTACTTCATTGCTAATACTTTGAAAGTGTTAGGCTGGCTTTTGTTTTTGGGGTGTTTTTTTTTTTTGATTTTTCTTTTCTTTTCTTCTTCTTTTATTTTTTCTTTGAGTCTCTTACTAAATGTAATAAAGGCAATTTAACCAAAAATGCTCACATGCTGTTCAATAAAAACCTTTCCAGTCTGACCTACAGTCTCTATAAACTATTTAAAGGGCCAGGGCCTTTAGCTATGATGGCTAAATATCATCCATAGTAGCTGGTTTCATTTTTGCCCTTAGTGATTGAAGCCAAACTATGCACTGACTTGATATGCCAGTGGGCATTTTCAACTTCTCTTTCATGTATCTCTTACTGCTTTTAAGAAAAGAAAAGGGGGGAAATGTGGGATCATTAAGGACAGAATTAATTCATAACACTAAAAGTTAGAAAAAATACTCCTTAGTAATAATTACAGTTCTGCAATTTACAGATTTTGAGTTAATAATTGATATTTTTCATCCTCATAAGAAACCTTTCAACCATCAACATTAATTGGCAAAGTGATTGTTATTTTATTGACAATATTTTTATAATATCAGCTAGAATTATAAGAAAATCTGAAAAATTAAATGATAGGATATAAATACCTATCCATTATAGCTTCTATCTCTTTCCAAGTGTGAAAAGACATAACTCAGTCATGGTTGTCTTTTTTTGTGTGTGTGTGTGTGTGTGTGTGAGAAAAAGATAATTACCCTTCATGGGTGAGACATTTGATTTATTCTACTGAGATTCATTTCACTTCATTGTAAATTAAACTGTTTAATTCAATATTTTCAATACTACCTGCTACTGAAGGGACATCAGAGATAACTGAATTGATAGATCAGCAATATTCATATTAACTACAACGTTTATAATTATTGTCATAAGGTGAGCTGTCACTTTGATATCATTTAATCTTTTCTCCTTTCTTATGACCTTTCAATTTAACTAGAAAACATGCTTTAATTGCAAACTCCAAACATGTATCATGTAAAATAATACTCCTTTATGTTTTTATCCAAACCAATTAAGAATATCTGTTTAATATCTGAACATCTGTTCTAAATCTGACAAAGATTAATTTTTATTAAAACACAGATTATTATCTGGCCTTATGATTTATTTTATTTTTTAAGATTTATTTATTTATTAATTTGAGAAAGAGAGAGCACTAGCAGTGGGGAGGGGTAGAGAGAAAAGAAGAAAACTCCCACTGAGCTGAGAGCCAGATGTGGGTCTGGATCCCAGAAACCTGGTGTCATGGCCTGAGCTGAAGGCAGATGCTTAACTGACTGAGCCAGCCAGGTGCCTCGGGCCTTATGATTTTAAAATAGCATTGTATAATTTCAAAGAATTTTGCTTTATAATTTTCCAAAATGAGTAACAGGTTTCATAGATATAAAAGTAGGATCAAAGTATCTGTCAATTCATTACATTTTAAATATAAGTATTGAGGGCAATACATAAAATAAAATAAAATAAAAATAAAATCAGTGTTTATTTATTTATTTTTTTAAAGATTTTATTTATTTATATGACAGAGATCACAAGTAGGCAGAGAGGCGGGGGTGGAGGGAGCTGGCTCCCCGCTGAGCAGAGAGCCGGATGCAGGGCCCCATCCCAGGACTCTGAGATCACAACCCAAGTGGAAGGCAGAGACCCAACCCACTGATCCACCCAGGTGCCCCCAAAATCAGTGTTTTATTTTTAATTAAAGTAAAACAGGGAGCAACTGTGTTAGGATATCTGTCTCATTTTCTAATACATTGTAAACTGTCTTTAGATCACAGCACAGAATAAGAGTTCATTGTTTATACAAAGTTAAAAACTATTATGGGCAGCTTCTCCCATATGCTAAATTTTCTCCATTTTCACACTATTTTAAACATTGCCAGTCAGTACTATGCATAGTAATAGACTTCCAGAAAGCTGCCATTTTTACTGAGGTGCGCTTTTAGCTGGCTCATTTCCACGAGTTTAAAGGGGATATAGGTGCTTTTCTTCAATGGATAATAGAATGCATTAAAAACAATTTATTCTTTTAAGTGGAATTGTTCATTGCTAAGGTGACCATGTAATACTTATCTACTTATGCCCACACATCTCTATAGATGTGAAGACAATCTGTGAAAACAAATGTAGTAAAAGTCTTTTTAAAATATCAAAGCAAAACTAGAAATTGAATAAAATGATATTAGAGGACACAAAATATAGAAATGCCTGCTGAAGTCCTGCCAAATTACTCAAGTTAGATAAAGAATTTGGACTTGAGTTTCCAGGGAGTAAGTTATGTCATCATCATCATCAGCAGCAGCAGCAGCATTGAAACTATTCATTGAGCAATTTTAGGGAATACAGGGGCATTGTTAACTACCTTATGTGTTCAGTATGTCTTCATTTATTCCTTATATAAATCCTGTGAGGAGAGTGATATAACTATTTGTCTACAGGTGAGGAAACTAAACCTGAGAAAGCTAAGAAAGTTGTCCAACATTGGGCTGATATTGGAATCCGCGTCTGAGTACGGCACTCATCCTCTTCTCCAATCTACTACATGGACTCACTGTAAATATTATTCATGAGACAGAAACATTTCTCCAGTTGATCCTCATAGGTAGGAAACAATGTAACTGAAACAGTGGATTATAACCTTTACAAGTCCCTGACCAGTTTGGATGATTGGTTCTTGATATGTCCCTCCATACAAGGCAAGCATATAATGAAAAGATAAGCTTCTATAAATACATTCAATGAAGAGCTAACTGATCATGTATCGGGTCCAGAACTGTCAAATAGTCTGGCTTGAATTAGGGATAACATTACAAATTTGAATTTTTAAAATTAATTGGACTTTCAGCAGAAATTGTTCAAGTTTGAAATAATTGTTGTCAAATAACCTTAGTGTAGGAGGTATATCCACACATACATTGTCTATATTTAAGCAAAGTAACTTCTCCAATAACCATGAATATCTGTTACAAAGTAAATCTCTATATAAGTAGATGAATCAATTTCCTGTTATTTAGTGTTTTCAAATGTCAATTTGATATTGAAGAATTATTGCAATATATGCAATACCTTCAAGATTAAGATAGTTGACCTTAAGCCAACATTTTTAATAATTGTCTAATGAAGCCAGGAAATAGCTAGCCATTGAAACCACTCTTCTAAATAGCAGGAAAACTTGACTCAAAATAAAGCAATACAGTTAACACTGTCATGCAATAAAATAGTTTTTTTTTTTTTTAATAGCTATTTATTCGAAAGAGAGAGAGAACGGGAGGAAGGGGAGAGGGAGAGAGAGACAGAGAATTTCAAGCAGACATTCTGCTAACTGTGGACCCAGACAGAGAACTCTATGTCATGACCCTGAGATCATGACCTGAGCCAAAATCAAGAGTCATACACTTCACTGAGCCACCCAGGGGCCCCTGCAATAAAATAGTCTTAAGATAACTGTTTAAAAGAGAGCTGTGAATGAAAATGTTGTCTTTCATTCAAAGTTATGAGGTGATTAATGTCATTTGAATCGACATTTGGTGGTGTACTTTAAAAAATTGTAGCGGCTTCTAAAAAATAAGTTCCTACAAAATAAAACTCGATATGAGAGGAATGTGATTCTCTCTAACCATGCCATCTGCTCTAGATCAATGCTAGGTCTACCTAGCATTGATATTGATCCTTATATGATCAAAATAACACCTCTTCACTAAAAAAAAAAAAAAAAAAAAAGTGAATCGAGGGACTTTACTAAACATGATTAAATAGAAGGAGTATGTGTGTGTACACGCGCATGTGTGTATTTAAAGGTTTTATTTATTTATTTGAGACAGAGAGAGATTGAGAGAGATTGAGACAAGATTATTTAACTGACTCAGCCACCTTGGGGCCCTGAGAAGTCAGGTATTTTTATCAAAAAAAGTTGAACCCTGCAAACCGAAAAGGGCATGCACCTCTCACAAAACAAAGTTAATATCAACACCATCAGATTAAACCAATTCAGGCACTAGAAGCCGAGTGGAAGTTGTATGCAATGAACCTGTGCAATGAAAGTGATGAAACACCTTCTTACTAGTTGGGGTGAATTAAATTTGGTTCACAATTCTTCCTTCCCTCACAACCCACACTAAAGTTTCACTGCTCGTAGTATATATACTTCACTGCCCCACTGATTTTGGACATGGCATTTGATTTTCTTTGGCCAGTGGAATGTGCACTGGTATAAACCATGTCGCCACAGCAGAAACTATAAATGTACTTGCATGATTACCCTTGGCCTTTCCCACTTCTGCCACGCACCATGGGAAGTACTGGCTCCAGCAACCTGTTGACCTTTTGGACTGGACCCAAGACATGTGAGTCAAGCCTGACTCCCGCTGGTAGCCTTTGACGTTAGTTACAAACAAGTACCTTGAGGTTTTTAAAACCCAGTGAAGGAAGGAGTAGGGCACGTGAGGACTAGAAGGGCAATCCTAAGTTTGACATTCATATTTTTGTTTAAACAGTGGAAGAAAATAAAGTCGGCAGGTTTAAGTTAATATTTGTTGAAGAGGAAAAGATTAACAAATAGTAAATACTCAGAGGAAGAACTGGCTACAGTACGCAGCTAAGAGAACTCGTAGAAGATGGCACAGGATAACTTACTCAGGAAAAATATGTAAACAAGCTTAGAAAAAAACACACCATGAGAGCAATTCTAAATGAACAAAACTACTACAAAAGTATATAAAGATATCCTATTCTTAGCATGTCCCTTAGATTTACACGATTCTTTTAATTTCAGGATAATCAATTAGTCTAGTACCTAAAAGAAGATTAGAATTATATGTAGAATTTGTGTTTCATATGTCATAAAGAAAATAATAGCGGTTCTATATTTGAAGACAATATACCGTGTTGCTTATATAGTAAACATTCTCTGCCACTCTTCCTCCCCTCTATCAATTAAAAAAAAAAAAAAAAAAAGGTCCTCAAATCATTATCAGTGGTGATGGAGGGACATTTATCTATAAAATCTATTTATAAGAATTCAGATTGTTTCTATCCATGTGTAACCTTATAGAAATAGGCCATCTATCATGTAAGGTAATTGTTTGAATTTCTAATTTTCTAAGCTTGGCTTTATGTGTATTCATATCTTCCATTTACCATTTTTAAACTTAAATATATACTTTCATTTTGTAAAGCTAAAATAACCCTCAGAGAAGATGTAAGCAATGGAATGCAAATGGGAAATTCTTTTGTGATCTTGTTGGGTGGTGTTTACTCACTTTTCACCTTGTTATCTACAAAACATGAAAATGCCTAGGTAGGCACAGCACATCAGTCTGACAAGTTGTCATCATACTCAGACCAGTGCTGGTTTCGTGATTGCTTGATGTGTCAAAAACATTGTGATGGATTAAAACAAAGCTCAAAACCCTGTGCTCATTATCCAAATCATAGGATTTTCTCAGATTTCCAAGGAAAAAGAAAAGAAAAAAAAATAAGATTAGAAGCAGTGCAATTTAGTAGAAATGAATCTCTGCTCTGAATAAACTTGAGTCTATTTTATTATAGGTTTTCACTGCTGCAACAGAGTAGAATAATTGCATTGAATCAAAAGAGGACATATAAAGACATAATGCATCTCAAGTATAAGTTATTTCCTATTATATATATGGGCAAAATATATCTCAAAAAGAATTTAATTCAAATTTTCAGTTAGTTGTTGATTTTAATAGGTCACATGCTTATAAATTATTAACATAGGGATATATCCCCTTAGCATTACGATCTCCCTATTTTTTTTAATGTTTCATTCATGAATAGACATTATTTTATTTGAAAAACAACTCATAGAACCTAAAAGCAGCTTCTATTCACTGGTATGTATAACATCTTGAAACATATCCATTATCTTACTCGTTTAAAAAAATCCAATCATAAAATGTATTTTTTGATAATATGACAGTTCCTGGTTATGTACATGGTTTTGTTACAATGTAACTAAAAAACCATTGTATATTTCTGTCAGAACAGAAACCAATTTACATATTGGTATATGACTATAGTGCCATTATTAGAGACTATCTATAGCCAAACATTATTTAGAAACAGCATTCTTTCAGCTTTATTTCCTTAAAAAAAAAAAGAAGAAGAACATATACTTAAAAATGGAAGTCACTCGGAAGTAGATTCTACTTCAAAATAACATTTTAACAAGAAATAACTCAAAAAAAGTAGACTCCCAGATGAAGTGGCATTCTTCCAAATGTTAGAGGGATTTATTTGACTAAAGTTAGAAAGTATTCATCAGCACAGTCACATAAAAATGCAGCACTGTTGGAAAGAGATGGGGATAGATGAATTTTATCATCATGAAAATTTTTAATTATAGTAATACCCTAGCCCTGATACTTTGTATCATAATCAAGATTACATAAAATCATTGTTGAGAAGATGTTTTGAGGATTGCACATGTCTAAAATTAAACTTTTTTTTTAATCACATAAATTTGTTATGCTATAGCAAAATAAAAATCACTACTCAAAATTTTGTATCTGTAATTGTGGATGCTTCTTATAGTGATTTTCATTAATTTTATTTGCTTTATCATAGTCCCAATATTCTCTCTCTTTCTCTTTCTATCCATCTATAGTCCTTATACATAGGTATATGTTTCTGCATGTGTGTAGAATTGTTTATTGCTTGTTCCAAGAACTGTATATACAAAATTCCCTTATTTTCATGCTAACTTTTATAATGCACATTTCTACAGTGAAGTATAGATGAAATAATAAAGCTGTCTTGTTTATTTGATTATACGATTTTATGTTCCTTGTTTCAAAACAGTACATGATATAAATATTTCTAGCTGTTCATTCTAATATCATCTCTTTAGCTTTAATTCCATTCCATGCGAATTCATCACTCTGGTACCCATGGACTTGACAAAAGAAAGGATATTGGGCTATTGGACATGAGTCAATTCTGCCTGCCAATAGCTTAAAGCTTTGGCATCATATTCATAGTGTCTGTTCATGCATTTGAGCAAAACTATCACTTTCATGAAAAGGCATTTAATCACACTTTGTGTTTGGTTTTGTATAATAGATTGCAAAATGATTTTTATCAGTTCATAGGTTGGTTTGTGTTTGTCTTTTTAAAATTTCTGACAGTCTGAGCCTTAGGAGACTTAGTTACAAATTCCCTTTGCTGTTACCTAAGCAATTTTGATTTTTATTTTGTTACTTACTAACATCCACTGAGAAGAGGGGCTGGGGGTAGTGGTGAAATTTTTCCTTAAAGATAAACTGCTTGATCACAATAAATCTGTCTTTCTGGGGCACCTGGGTGGCTCAGTGGGTTGAGCTTCTGACTGTTGGTTTTGGCACAGGTAATGACCTTGTGGTTGTGGGACTGAGCCCTGCATTGGGCTCTGTGCTCAGTGTGGAGACTGCTTCAGATTATTTTTCCCTCTTTCTCTCTGCCCCTCCCTGTTTATGCATATGCTTCTTTCCTCCACCCCCTCTCTCTCTGGCTCTAAGCTGAATAAATAAAATCTTTGAGAAAATAAATCTCTCTTTCTGAGGGAGGAAAATAATTTTTAAAGCCTCATCTTGAGTATAAAAGAAACACATTTCTAAAAAGGCAAAAGGGAGGAGTAAGTGATGTTCAGTATATCTTCATCCTCAGATACCCTTTGGTAACAACTCCTGAAATAACACTGATGGGTCAAATTCCGATAGCCAAGCTCTTCCTCAGAAAACTTACAGTCAAAAGACCCAAACTGAATTCAACATAAGGTATCAAGTGTGAGGCACTCTAACAGGTACACACCGTGATCTGCATGGAGCTGATGATTTCTTGAGTGAAATGGCAAGAATATTGGTGAAATCAGGATGACACTGAAATTGGCTTAAAAAGATTTTTTACTTATGCCCCTTCCCCCAACTTCTCCCTCTCTCTCTTGTCTTGCTTTCTTTCTTGACAGTTTAAGTTTTCATAGCATCTTGTCTTCTCATATCATTTTTTTTCCTAAATAAAATGATTTCCAACAGTAAATACTGGTAAATCAACACACAGGTGATTGATTATATATATATACATATATATATATATACACATGTGTATATATATATATGTATATATATATATAAAATTTTTTGCTAATTTCAAGAAATCTTCTGCCTGAAATGATGCTTATATTTTCCTGCACAGACCATCAATCCTGATGGAAGCTTCACTGTTGAAGCAGCAGGCACAGTGACAGTGGCCGCAATTCTATGACTCTTGTCTCCATTCTACTGCACCGTGTAAGTGCTCTGGAATTGGAATTTATCTTTTTTTTTTTTTTATCAAATTGTGCTTTAATTTTGGGGGTGCCATTTTGTTTCCCTGTTAGATTTTGAAGCCTTTAAAGACCTAACATATGTTTTCTTTTTCTTCCCATTTATAACTTACCATGGTATCTGGCGCTCTGGTGTTAATCTTTGTTCAGCTAATATTTTGGGAATGAGATACAGATATAAGTATGAGAAAATAATAATCGCTCTCCTTGTCGAGCCCTTAAAATGTGCCAGGAACTCATACAACACCATTACTCTCATTATCTTACAAGGCAGGAAGTTAAGACAGAAAGAAGTTAAGTAAATTACATAAAATTAACAACTAATAAGTGGATAAAAACTCAGTCATAATTACTGGATTCCATTCTCTTAACCACTGTGTTAAGCAGTGACAGGTGTAATTTAATGAGTGGCTAGAATTCATACCACACCCTGGGAAATGGCAACAGATAGTATGTATAATAAAAGGTCAGATCTGAACACAAGAGTGAACAGCCTCTCTGAGAAGACACCAGTGCATTCTAAATTGCATAGGAAGTATTCTCTGAGTTGGATCTTCATTTTGGGGATAAATAGCCTGGCTAATTTATATGGAAGCTATAAAGACAGTCCTGCATTTTAGTTACGTTTATGACAATAAAACCTTACACTGTTAAAAGCTATTCGAAAGAAAAAAGTAATTTTCCTAATAGGGTTATCTTAAAGGACAGCCCATCTGCAATAAGAAACAAGGACTAAGGGGGTACATTTGCTGTTTTGTTTCTGGGGGTTTTTTCAATGTGATTTTTTAGGGGAGCTTTTGTTATCATTATTAGTAATATCTAGAAATAGAGACTATGAATTCTATTCCTGGAATCAGATGCTGCAGAAAACTTAAAATTCTAATAATGCCAAAGACTTCAAGTATCTCAATTCCCTTGCCTATTCAGCTGTACTTTTTAATAACTATCTGTTTACTTTTCCAAAAGATTTGTTTTCCTTGTTTTCTACGCTATATATGCTCTAAATTCAATTAAAATACATAAAAATTAAATGATTTTTGAAGTTGTTTATTGAGATAATTTCACATATATTTCCATTTTTTATTTACATAAACCTTATATATTTTTTAAGATTTATTTATTCTTGAGAGAGAGAGAAAGAGAGAAAGAGAGAGTATGGAGGGAGGGGCAGAGGGAGAGAATCCCTAAGCAGACTCCCTGCTGAGCTTGGAGCTGATGTAGGGTTCAATCCCATGACCCATGAGATCATGACCTGAACTGAAACTGATGCTCAACTGACTGAGCCACCCAAGTGCTCCTTTAAATAATTATAGTTTTTTAAAAAGTATCTTTGATTTTTCACTGAAATCACTTAGCTGTCAGATGGTAAGAATTGTTAAGAGATATCTTTTCCCCCATTATCTGAAAAGCAAAATTAAACTTTTGACTATTAAATTATAGCGAGATGTAAGAGCACACATGTGCACATATATGTGTTTGGGTCTCTATTACCCCAATATCAGGAGTGACACCCAATAAAAGAATGTTTCTATGTTTAAAATAACAAATAATTGAAAGAATGATAAAGGAAGCAACTTTGTATAATGGAAAAAAACAGAGTTGAAAGCAAACCAATAATATTTCTTCCACTATTTAACAACAACAACAAAATCATGTTTCTCTGTTTTCATTAGAACCTTTAACATTTTTTACGCATTTTAACATTTCTGTTTTTTAGATTATTTATTTATTTATTTTACTTATATTCTAATTGGTAATTACCAACCTGGCTATGAAGGCAAATATGTTTATACTCATGATTGTTGTTAGTTTCCCTGTTTGTTTGTTTTTTTCTCTTTGGATGGTTTAGTCTTTGATTGAATGGATAGAGTGACAGCTTCCCTTCCTAGCACCAGATAGCACAGTCATCACCAGCATAATGGAACACATTTGCATTCAACTATAAATAATAAATTGTATTTGAATTGTGTTATTGAATAAAGTCTTATAATGACATACAAACCTGTTATAATTTTTATTATTTAGAAAGATTATTTTACATTATTTTATTTTGAGACAGTGTGTATAGTGGAAAGATCCCCTGAGTTTTAGGTCACATGGATATGAGCTTATTCATTTACTCTTTGCTAGACTTTGCATCCACATTTATGGAAAAGTAAGAATAATATCAATTACTTAAGAATTAAATGGATTAAAATCATATTGTACAGTGATAAAATATTCTAAAGAATCAATTTTAAAAAAGAATGTAATAATTATAACCATTAAATATAACCAGAGGAAATGTCTTTATAGCAGTTATTTTTGAAGCTTTATTTAATATGGAAATAATATTTCTATGTACTTTTGTGGGTCATCTATATATACATATATTATATTCTTTGTCATGCTTAAGATTTTTCTTTGACAACTTAGAATGAAATTGAATAATTTGGATATTAATAATATGTCTATATTGATAAATTTAACTTTAAAAGTAGAAATTTCTTCTTGTGAACTGTTGTAACCTCATACTGATTTAGTATATCAGATCTCAGTGCATATCAATACTATTGATTATCAAATTTTTTCAGTTTTTTAAAAATTTGGACCAGTTCAGTGTTAAATGCCTGACAAATCACAACTAACTGACTGCTCCCCCATTCAGCATAACTATACAGAACCAACTCTGATTCACCAGCCATTACTAAAAGCCAGCTCATCCTTCCCTGAGCGGAAACTCTTTCTTTACTATATTAAACTTTTTAAATGGATTTTCAGAAATTTGTTGAGTCAAAGATTTTCTTGAAATTGTTATTGAGAACACCATCTTTCTCTGTGGTCTGAAATGAGATGGAGACCAATCAAATGATGTTTTAAGCTTTTAAAGGGTATAAATTATAAGAAGTTGACCTTTTCTATATGTGACTATCTGTAAATATTAAAGGCTACTAGAATCTGTGGGAACTCAGGATCCACGGGATAACATCAGGTGAATACAGAATTGTTGCAAATAAAGTTCCATAACTTTAAAGGAATTACCTTGGCTTAGAAAAGTTTCTTTATTATCTCTACTTCTAGTTTGCACTACACGTTTTTCTGTCTTTGAAAAGAAAATAAAGAAAAAGAAAGGGAAGGAAATCTATGTTGTTAGGAAAAGAAATAAAATTGGTAAGCATTTATAGTATCTGAAATTTGATCCAGGTCGTTCCATTGAGATAATCATGTTTTCACTGATACAAATAATGTTTATTCCAAATCCATGTTGGATACCTGAGGGCAGTTAAAATTTAGTAATATGGAAGAGAATTCATTAGAAAGACTCAAAAAGTTCACAAGGTCACAAAGGTTTACTGAAGCAGAAACATATTCTAGAAAACATTGACCTTAAATAAGCAAAGACTGTGACTTTTCTTTTTATTTTCCTTCCCCCCTCCCCTTTCACAAGATAGAGTTAAACGATGATCCAACACACAAAGATATCCAGGTCAAAGAAGTAAATAAAGAATATAAGATACATCATAAAAGATGTCTATATATTAAATGCTCACTCAGTAGTACTTTTTGCAGCAAATTTGAATGCCTAGAATAATGCTACACATTTCATTTAGCTAAAAGACAGCTATACCAATGGCTAAACATGGCTATGACATTTTAGAATGAAAGTCATTTTAACATTTGTGTGAAAAGACACTGAGATTGCCTAAAAATAAAAGGGCTTATTCTGACCATCCTCAACGATGCCAGCACAATAAAAATCAAACAAAACAACAACAACAAAGAAAATTAAGTAGCTATGTAGCTACAAAATCTTATACATTTTCAACATCTAGATACTTTATGTATACATAAAATCAACTATATTTTACATGAAAAGTTTGTATGTTTATGGTTATCTGTAATTATATAGACAAGGGCAAAACAAGGAATCTTGAACAAGTCACTAACATCCTATAATTCCTGCAGATCAGAGGCACTGAAATTGATGAAGCATTCACAAATTTATGAAAAAGACATTTTTCAAGTGAAGGAGAGTACTGTGCTTTATTTTTATTGCACAGTAACTGGGACAACTTCAGGGTAACCAAGTTCTTTTTCATTTACTACATTATTCTCAATTGAATTATAATTACTTCTTAATAATATGAAAGCTATTTATATTAACTACTCTACCTATGGATCTATCTATACTCATTATAAAACTATATGTTAATTATAAAAATCTAGAATAAGGGGATATACAAAGTAAAATAAGGGCTTCTTTAATGCCATTAAAGAAGATGACTACTCGTGAATATTTTCTAAATAATTTTTCATATACAATTGTGTTTCATTAAAAGTTGAATCATAAAACACAAATTGTTAGGTATCTGCCTTCATCAAGCAGTATATGCAGAACATACATCTGTGCCAATATACTTGGATTTATCTTACCTTTTAATGTCTGTGAATTATTATATGTATATTTTGGTTGTTTTCAATATTTGGCAAATATAAAGAGTTTAGCAATGAATATCTTTTCAAGTGTATCAGTGAAGCTACATGAGTGTATATTCTACTGCTAGTAGTAATAAAAAATGAGCTCATTTAATGAACATGCATCTATTATGTGCTCAGTTAATCCTCAAAAAAAATCATTGTGCCATTTTAAAAGATCAAAAGAAAACAAACACACATACAAACAAACAAACAAACAAACAAAAAAACAAGCCTTAGTTTTAGTGAGATTATGTAGTGTTCCTAATGTCTCCATGCTTGGAAATTATTTGAACACTGGCACATCTGCCTTAAAGATGAAACACTTAACTGCTATGTTACCAGTACTGTGATACTAAAAAAAATATACTTTTATTTACACAACTCTGTATTTAATCATTCAGCTTTTTTCTTAGAGTATCTAGGTTTGAGTTAGCGATCATTTAGCTTTTTCTTAGTAAATTTGAAGATCCATAAAAATAACATAAAAAATAAATTTTAAAATTATACTAGATGTTATTAAAATACAGGTTTCTTTCTGCCACTATCTAAAAGATGAGCATTCTTATGAAACCTTCCATGGTGTAAACCTTTGGTGTAAACTGAAGAAGCAATTACCATTAATTTGTATGGGAAAGGATTTGTGTATTCCCAGACTCAAAACAGAACCTTTCTTAGGCTTTCCTGATATCTTAGGATACATCTTTTTTTTTTTTAATTTTTATTTATTTTTTTGACAGACAGAGAACACAAGCAGGCAGAGAGGCAGGGAGAGAGAGAGGAGGAAGCAGGCCCCCCCACAGAGCAGAAGAGCCCAATGCGGGGCTAGATCCCAGAACCCTGGGATCATGACCTGAGCCGAAGGCAGAGACTTAACCCACTGAGTCACCCAGGTGCCCCAACCTTAGGATACATCTTGATGTACAAAATAAATTGAGATCAAGCATGGATGCTCATGGACCCAGTTCAAAGTTATGGCAGCCTGACACCGAGATGAGGAGTGTGGTTCTCTGGATAGGAGCTTGGAGGTGCCACTCCCTGTGGGGTATGTGTGCTGCCTCAATAATGCTAAGTAAATGGTGAATACAATTTTTGCTTTCCACTTTTTTCTCATAAATGTGAAAATCCTCTTTGGACTTCTTTGATTAGCAGAGGGGAAAAAAAAAACAGGTACTAATGTAGGTTTTTTGTAAAAACGAAGTGGCATACAGTGAGTTGTTTTGTTTTGTTTTGTGTTTTGTTTTTTTACAGTGAGCTTTTGAAATGAGCTTTGCAATGAGCTTCTCTCTCAAGCCAAAAGAGAGAGAATAAGAATTTTTCCTCTTGAACACTGGCATCTTGGTCACAAAAACTTATACACTTGGCCAGCACCCAAGAATTTCCATTCATGTTCAGGTATCTGTGAATCTGGTACAAGAATCTCAGTGCTGTGTGGAAAGGTGGAAAATGTTGTACTTTTTGAAAGTGCTGCCTTCCTGCATGCAAGAACTTGGTTCCTGTCAAAAATCAAAGGTATAATGGGTGGAAAAATTTTATTCTGTGCTTGGAAATTATTTGAACACTGGCACATCTGCCTTAAAGATGAAACACTTAACTGCTATGTTACCAGTACTGTGATACCAATCAAAAATATACTTTTATTTACACAACTCTGTATTATATATATAATAAATTTTTACTCAGTAATATTTCAATTAAGCTGTACGTTTTTATTTTATTTTACTTTAAATATTTTATTTATTTATTTGAGAGAGAGAGAGAGAGAGAGAGACAGCATGAGAGAGAACATGAGAGGGAGACAAAGACTCTCTGCTGAGCAGGGAGTGTAATCTGGGGCTTGATCCTGGGACTCCAGGATCCTGACCTGCACTAAAGGCAGGGACTTAACTGACTGAGCCAATGAGGCACCCCTGCATGCTTTATTTAATGAGTTAATATGCTATGGATTTTTAAACATTAAATCTTGTATGTATCTGTCTATCCCTTTAAACCAAAAAGTTTGGTTAAATGCAATTGATAGCATATTTATTTAATTCTTCACCACTTAATATTCTTTTTGTATTCCCACATTTGATTTACCAGTGTTTCTGTATGCATTAGAAAAGAACTTTACACACCATGAATCCATGTAACTACCTTATTCCTGTGTGTGTTTATGTCCTCTTTTATTCATGTGAAATATGTCATTAAGCCACAACCAACCTGTGAAATCTGCCATTCCCGCTCTATGATTTATAGCAAAAGACTCCCATGATCAATTAGACTGTATTTAAACATGTAATCAACAGGATGACTGGTCACAGCACAAGTTAAGAATCTTAAAAAAAATACTTTATTTCAATTTAATGGTCAGTTACTTTATGGTAAATACACATCAATATGTAATTAACATACTTACTGAGATTTAGCTATCAAGCTAATAATAAAGATTTGTTTAAAAAATTTGTTGTCAATGGCTATTTTTTTTTACTTTTTCTTATACTATAGTTACTATGCTTCAACAGATGCCCTTTGTAACAAACCTATTATGTTACTTAGTTAAATTGCATTGAAAAGTTGCTTTCAAATTACCATGGGAAATATTTTAATTTTTTTTCAAAATGTTTAAAATTTGACATGGTGGTATTTAAATCTTAAATCTGTTAATTCATCTTATAAACTTAACATAATTAATTGATTTTTCAGTATGTAATGAAAGAACTGCTATGTATACACTAATGGCTTCTGAAATGTAGAAATGCTATTTATAGTATTAAATTATTATTGTTCAAATTCCCATTATTAATATTAATAATATCAGGAAGTAGTTTTAAAAGTGAAATGTGAATATATTTTGCAATTCTTATTTTGCAAGGAAAGGGGATTAGAGAACCAATCACTTAATTTACTTACTATGTCAACTTTTGCAATATATGGAAATTCATAGAAAGAACATAACAGAGTCCTATCTATGTCTGTGAGCTTAGTTAGTAATCACTAAATGTTAGTTACTGTTGTTATAATTTTAATTATTACTTCCTGAAGCAAAGAGATAGTTTTCCTAAATTATATGAAATGAAAAATCACTTTTAATCAAATTTGGTCTTTTTATTTTAGCAGTATCCACCTTTATAATCCCTGAAATGCAACATGTGAATCAACATTGATTTCTTTACCAGACTTAATAAGAATTTCTATGGGTGTGCAAGCTTTTAAACAATAATTGAATGGTCTCTCCACTTTTCCTTTTTATCCTGTTGTTCATAAATGACCAGGATTGAGACCTATTTCTTCTCCCTACAGAATCCAAGTTTGGTCCTGGTATTTTCAAACTA
This sequence comes from Mustela nigripes, assembly GCF_022355385.1. Lineage (NCBI taxonomy): Eukaryota > Metazoa > Chordata > Mammalia > Carnivora > Mustelidae > Mustela > Mustela nigripes. Next base: position 181,149,748 of record NC_081558.1, read on the forward strand.
AGAACGTTTTCTGCATTTAGTATCTTTGGCTCCAGTCCCATCTTATTATCTTAGGCAATGATTGGCTTCATCAAAATGCAGCTGCCACATCTACCTGCTCCCCAACTTAATACCTGCTTTTCCCCAACATACGTTCATGTTCTTCTGGATTGAGGGCTCTAGCTTGTGTCTTCCAATGCTGTTACCAAATCTCTCCTCTCTAAGGAAGACAACTGGGCATGCACTTTATCTCATCTTATCTTTTGGTCTTACTGAAATACCCTTTCCTCCTGAGCTTACACCCATCTTCCAAGGCATAGTTCACAGTTGGCCACTCTATATAAAGCCTCCTCAACCCTTCACTCTGAAACAGAATTAATTGCTCTTGTCTTGGCTGTTCAAGGAATGCCTTTTAAATTACTGGAATGTGTTTAACAGTTTATTAGAGCTGGTTTTTGGGTCTTTCGCTCCACTTTTTATTTCAAGTACATCTTGAGGCAAAATGGCCGTATTTATTTATGTATTCCTTACCACATTTTATTACAGGGTAGACAATTAATCTTTGAAAAATTGAAATCTGTTACTTTTTGTGTACACTTGATGTGCTGAGCTCTGTTATTAATAAATTATTGGCAGTGTCCTAGAAGGTTGCCAAAAGAATGGTTTTGCAAGGAATAGAAACAATTTGGTAATATCATAGCATCATTATTATAATCAGTGAGGCAACTGTATGATTCAATTGAAAAAAAATCACAGTATCCATGACAAAGCAATGATCAAACACTATGACATTTGACTAAAGTAAACCATTTTTACTGTATTCAAATCATGAAATGTATGCTGAAAAACATTATGCATAAGATTTTTCTTAATACCCTGATATTATTTCTTTTGGTTACTTATAAACTTTCTCACCTCTTTTCATTATGTTCTGTTAATTTTTCACATGGCAGCAAAGGAACCTTCAGATCCATTTCATAAGTAGTGTCTGATAATCTCAAAGTGAGTAATGGTTACAATCAATTTCTCTGCAATACACAGTCTCAAGTTACACTGTGACATCAAGAGAAAGAAGCATGTGATAGTCCCTCAAGTTTCAAAACACATGAGAATGTGTGACACAAAAAAATGTGTCACACACAAAAAAAAATGTGTGAAATAGTTTACATTACTGAGCATCAAATACAACATTAGCTATAATAATTTTCAATGTTAGTCACAATAATTTTCTAAGTATTTTAAAACTTTCCTTATATTGGCATTTTTGAATGCCACCTTAATAATCATTAATTATGAATTTAAAAAATAATTTAAATATATACTAAAATGCATTTATTGCTGGTTGTCATAATGAATTAGTTAAGAGTTCAGTCAACAAAGCAATATTATTTAAATACAGCCTGAGGGTTTTGAAGGGGTGGGGGATAGGAGGTTGGGGGAACCAGGTGGTGGGTATTAGGGAGGGCACAGATTGCATGGAGCACTGGGTGTGGTGCAAAAACAATGAATACTGTTACGCTGAAAAGAAATAAAAAAAATAATAAATAAAAATGAATAATTTCTCACTAGCTGGTGAACTTGGTGATTATTCTTCAATATTTTTGCACTTTAAGTCCCATCACATTTTATATGAATTAAATTAAGCAGTTGTAAGAGTGCTTACTACATTGTAAGCACTCAAAATAGTTGCCTTGTGTCCCTATTAAAATCTACTCTAATATAAACTATTCTTTGACACCAAAGACTACCCTAAAGATTAAAACATAAACTGCCAAGAAAAACATTTTATAAACTGCATATGAGTACTGATATATATTTCAATACTCTGAGTTCAAATTACCCAAATAATATGACCACTACTGCTTCCTAAAGATCTTTTATAGAAAGGTTGTTTAAGATAAGTTTTAATCTTATAAAATCTAAGAATTATAGTAAGGATAAGTTGATATCTACAGTGAATGGGTCACCTCAGCCCATTAGAAGTCCTGCTTTGAGTTCTGCTTAAAACAATTCATTTTTAAATGATTCATACATAACTTCTACATCTCTATCAGAGTGGAGTAATTAAATGATATGTTTGGAATTAAACATGTCATTCAAATACATGAAAACATTATTCAGGTAATGTATGTGGTTCCACTCTGGAGCTTCTTACTTGCACTAGCCCTCTGTGACTTAAAAAAAAAGGGGGAGGTGACACCTGGGTGGCTCAGTGTGTTAAGCCTCTGACTTCAGCTCAGGTCATGATCTCAGGATCCGGGGATCAAGCCCCGCATCGGGCTCTCTGCTCAGCGGGGAGCCTGCTTCCCCCTCTCTCTCTGTCTGCCTCTCTGACTACTTGTGATCTTTGTCTGTCAAATAAATAAATAAAATCTTTAAAAAAAATGCACACCCCTTCTTTCTCTATAAATGCTGCTTCTATTCTTTTTGTTATCATTTCTGAAAAATACAAGTCTATTACAATCATCATCTTTTAAAACTCAAAACATATTATAATTATCAGTTTAAAACCTCAGTTTGTACCAGCTCTGCTGACTAAACATTAAAAACAACACAACAAAACACTTTGTTTTGATCTCTAAGGTAGACTTGACTACAGAATAGGTTTCTATATCCCCCCACCCATTCTTCAAAAGAAGCTTTCTTAGCTTTATAAAAACAATTGGACAAATAGCATTAGTATTCAAATTCCAGGCTTTAGATACTGAAGGCTTTTTGATTTTGTGAGTTGAATCATGTATTTTTGAGAACCTATTCTGTACCCATCACTGCACCAAGTTCTCTAAGAACTGAAAATCTTCATCAGTAACAGTAGCAGGTGAAACAAAGCTATAGAAATGAGCTGGTTGGGGCGCCTGGGTGGCTCAGTGGGTTAAGCCGCTGCCTTCAGCTCAGGTCATGATCTCAGGGTCCTGGGATCGAGTCCCACATCGGGCTCTCTGCTCAGCAGGGGGCCTGCTTCCCTTCCTCTCTCTGTGATCTCTTCCCTTCCTCTCTCCTACTGTGATCTCTCTCTGTCAAATTAATAAATAAAATTAAAAAAAAAAAAAAAAAAAAGAAATGAGCTGGTTTGTTTAGAGATTAACATGACTATAGCTTTAGATGTGTTTTTAGCACTTTGGCAACAGTAGATAACAACTCTAAGATTCGGGAGTTATTTTTGGTCGGGCAATTGTATCCCAGGCAAAACTAGATCCTGGGAATACAGTGGTCACAATTAAAAAAAAAAAAAAATTTTTTTTTTGAACAAATGAATTTTTGGCACTATTCGTAAATTTTGGGGAGTGATTATCCATTACTGACCTTATTTGCTGAGTATCTTTCTCTCTTTTCATTCTATGCTCTGTTTTTCATAACTGTTATTCAATATTTCAAACAAGGAAGTAAACTGAGAACTTTTATTCCTTTTTATATATTTGGTGTAAGAGCTGTAGGTAGAATCTGTGTGTAAAACCAACTATGACAGCAACATAGTTCTCTAGGTTTACATACTTTTCCCCACTGTATAGACTACTATTTATTTTCAAATTATATAAAATATTAGTTTATTTAATTAACTGTGGGGCCAGGGTATTTGGTCATTTTTAAGAAACATTTTCCCAATTTTGTAGAGATGTAATAAGTGCATAAATTTAACCCAAAATAACAAGAATTATTGTGTCATCTATCATGTACTGTTATTCTTGTTTAAAAACTAGAACAAAGTACGTCATTTCAATTTAGGCCAAATTAAATATATTATGATATTTTTCACACTCAATATATCTCAACAATATTTATTGAACAGTTACATAGACTAGTCAGGTACATGCCATTTCCCTAATGTCTTTCAGACTACACAGATACAGACGTGGTGTATTATGAAACAAATATTAGGGAGTCGTCCTTTATACTGATGTGAATCTAAAGCAATCTCTCTGGTAAGCAAAAGATAGGGCTTCTTACACAAGTTTGGGACAAACTGGCATTCTAGTAGAATGGAAATGGAAAGTGGAGGGTGAGAAAGAGCCAATTGTAAAAATGTGGAAGAAATTGAGGAACACAGTATCAATGAAAACAAAACAAATTAAAATTCAGTTGAGGGTGCCTGGGTGGCTCAGTGGGTTAAGCCTCTGCCTTCAGCTCAGGTCATGATCTCAGGGTCCTGGGATCGAGTCCCACATCGGGCTCTCTGTTCAGCGGAGAGCCTGCTTCCCTCTCCTCTCTGCCTGCCTCTCTGCCTACTTGTGATTTCTCTCTGTGTGTGTCAAATAAATAAATAAATAAAATCTTTAAAAAAAATAAAATAAAATAAAATTCAGTTGAAATTTTAAAAGAAAAAACACAAATATTTTTAATCATAATGTAGATAATTAGTTTTGAAAACATGAAGCTGGTTTAACTTCAGTTTTACTCATTTTCAAACTCAGGCATGCTGAGAAAAATGAGAGCAAACCAAAAAGCTTTTAAATACATGCCAATCTTGCCTTTTTTTTTTTTTTAAACTTCTCATTTGGGGCTTTTTTGTTTACTAGATTATTACTTACCCTAAAGTAACTTCAAATTAAATTTCACTACTAACAAAGCAACAGGACAAGAGAAATCTTAGCGATAAGATAGAACTTCAATTATCCTAGAGAGTATTCTACAGTGTATAATTAGTTTGATCAGCATAAAATAAGCCTTGAAGTCTCTTAAATAATAACCTACAACTGAATTACCTTGACTTTTTAAGCTGACATTGCTGGTATGCTTGGATTCTTTATTCCATGTATTTTATAATGCCATTCATTTGTGTCTGCCCTGAATTAGCAAAATTTAGCAATTCTAATTGACTTATTTATCACCACTGGGAATTTTAAAAGCCAATCAATATTTTTTTTTCTTAAAATGCCCACAAAGTTTACATAAATAGAATGCAAACAAAATCAAGCCTTTGGGATTCTGGTTATTCAATCTGACACCACTGAACACAGAAATTCAATCTAACATCACTGAACACAGAAAATCTAACATCACTGACTGAGAGTAATGTTTTAAACTAAATCTATCCAACAATGACTTAAATGGTGGTCCTACTCAAGGGAAAATATCCCCTCCAAGTCCGAGATATTTATTGAAAATAATTACTTCGCATCATCTGAACATATACATTTTCAAAAATACGTCTTACTTTTAATGTAAGTTTGTATTGACTCCACAGGAAAACCTATTAGAAGTAATTAATGAATTAATAAAGTTGCAGGAAACAAAATTGATACACAGAAATCAGTTACATTTCGTACACTAATAACAAGGCAGCAGAAAGAGAAGTTAAGAAGATAATTCCATTTACGATTACATCAAAGAGAATTAAAAACCTAGGAATAAACTTAATCAGGGAGATAAAAGACTTGTTTTCTGAAAACTATAAAGAACTGCTAAAAGAATTTGAAGATGACACAAATGAATAGAAAGATATTCTATGCTCATGGACTAGAATAATTACTATTGTTAAAATGTCCACACTATTCAAAGCAATCCACAGAGTCAATGCAATACTTATAAAAATCACCAATATCATTTTTTACAGAAGTAGAACAAATAATGCTAAAATTTGTAGGGAACTACAAAAACCCCCACATAGCCAAAGCAATTTTGAGAAAAACAACTAAGCTGGAGATATCACCAAGATATACTACAAAGCTGTAGTCAAAATACTAGGGTACTGGCATAAAAATAGACACAACTCAATGAGACAGAATAAAAACCCCCAGAATAAACCCATGCTTATATGGTCACTTAATCTATCACAAAGGAGACAAGAATATACAACAGGGAAAGAATGGGACAAGATATTTGCAAATGATATATCTGAAAAGGGGTTAATATATCAATAAATAAATAACTTATGTAACACAACACCAAAACCCCCCAAATAATTCAGTTAAAAAAAAGGCAAAGGAACTGAGTAAACATTTTTTCAAAGAAGACATCCAGATGGCCAACAGACACATGAAATGATGCTCAACATCACTCATCATCAGGAAAACACAAATCAAAACCACAATGAGATATCATGTAGTACAACTGTCAGATATGACTAGAATCAAAGACAAGAAATAAGTATTAGAGAGGATGTGGAGAAAAAGGAACCTTCATGCACTGTTGGTGGAAACATAGATTGTAGCAAAGATGCAATGTAGCATCATTGTAGAAATGTAGCAATGTAGCAATCATTGTGAAAAACAGTATAGAGGTTTTCCAAAAAATTAAAAAGAGAAAAACCGTATGATCCAATAATACCACTAGACATTTACCCCCCAAAAAACAAAAATACTAATTCAAAAAGATGTATCCACCCTTGTTTATTGCAGCATTATTTACAATGGCCAAGATATGGAAGCAACCCAAGAGTTCATCAATAGATGAACGGATAAAGATGGTGTGTGTGTGTGTGTGTGTGTGTGTGTGTAATGGAATATTACTCAGCCATAAAAGAATGAGATCTTGCCTTTTGCGACATGGATTGACCTAGAGTACTGTGCTAAGTGAAATAAATGAGACAGAGGAAGACAAATACCATATGATCTGATTTATATGTGGAATCAAAACAAACAAATGAACAAAAAGCAGAAACAGACCCATAAATACAGAAAACAAACTGATGGTAGCTTGGAGGAGAGAGAGTTAAAGGCATGGACAAAATGGGTGAAGGGGAGTAGGAGATACAGGCTTCTAATTATAGAATGAATAAGACAAGAGTAAAAGGTGTAGCATAGGGAACATGGTCAATGCTATTGTAAGAGTGCTGCTGGTGACAGATGGTAGGAACATTTCTAAGTGAGCATATCATAATGTACAAACTTATCAGGTCCCTAGAGCAGGCGTTGGTGGTATAGTGGTGAGCATAGCTGCCTTCCAAACATTCCAGGTCCCTATACTGTATACCTGAAAATAATGTAATATTGTGTATTAATTAAAAAATAATAATAAGGTTTAATTAGACAAATGGTTCCAAAGAGAAACTGTAAACTAAAAGGACTTACCATATGCATAGACTCATTACATGCCCACATAGTTTGGAAACAGAATAGGACAATGAAATATTCGGTAGTTTCAGGCAGCTTTACATGTAGTGGCTAGCATAATGACTCTACTATGTATTATTTTAACTATTAGTTATGAGTTTATGAATTGATAAAGGATCTATTTCAAATAAATTTATAGTTGCTCAAGTATTAATTTTTCAAAACTCTTAATTCTCTAGAGATCTCTCTTTAATCTTTGACTAACTTTTGATTCCCTCATGACACTTGCTTAGTTAACCTATTTTTCCCTTCTCACACCCCCAGCCATCAAATCACCCATTTCCATAATGTCTTCACGAATACACAAGAATGCCTTAGCTTATCATCTGACCCTGTTATTGTATATTTTATTTATTCATTCATTTATGAAAATAGAATTTTGTTTTTGCATTCTTTGCTATCTGTCTTCAGTCTTCACCCCTATGAAGAATTTGCTTACCGATGACCATTTAATCATCAAATGTTAATCACAGTTCATCTTCCTAAACCTCTTCAAAAACTTACTCCTTTTTAAAATTCTTATGACCTTGGGTTAGCTATCTAATTCCTCTGAATTTCAATGTTTTTACTTGTAGTAAAAGCTGATATCCAATCTTTAGAGATCAGAAGAAATGACTGAAATAATATGTATAAAGTAGCTACTGCATAATAGGAGCTCAATAATGGTAATTATTATGTTGTTGGCTATCAAAATCCTTCTTATTGTCTTCTCCATCTTTTATCTTTCTGCTACCCAGCAATCAAACTATTTCATGGCTACTAACTTAAAAATACCAACCTCAAGCTCAAGTCTCCTCAATATACACCACTTCCGATCATACAATCTTTCCATAGACTATCCTCCTAAAACACTCAGTGACACCAGGTATGTTTCATATCTCTTTTGACTGCATCTATTATTTCATATTTGCTTGAAATCAGTTTTCACCTCATTTATTCAAAATCCTACTCATTCATTAGGGTCTAGCTCAGATATGAACTTTTCCATAAAGTCTTTTCATTGATCACTCCAGTAAGAAATAAGTATTTCCATCCTTGGATTTCCTGGAACACCCTGTAATACTCCTAAAGGCAATTTTGTTCCAACCTGCTTCATATTGTGGATACCCTACCCTTCTCTAGCTCCAGATATCTTTCAACTTTATTTTTATATGTCTCATATCATTTAAGACAATGGTTAGAAGAAAGAAGGTGCCCAGAAATATTGTAAAGTATACAAACCTCAACTCCACAGGTTTATTAGTTATTAAAATATTATATCATGCATTATATAATTTTAATTTATGTATTTATCATAACAAGGCAACTGAAAGGTTAAAAGTGTTAAGTCACATATTTCAGTGTGATTCCTGGTCACAATACTTTAATATCTCAATATTCCAAAGCACATACATGTTTATTGTATATTATTTCAAAAGTGAGGTATATTCAACTTATGATTCTAGGGAAACTATATAGATTTTATAGAAAACTGTGGACTTTAGGAACTTGCTATATACATATGCTACCTTCCAGTTGTGGCGAAATAAAAAATGTAAAGATGTAGAGAATTCTAACATATGGAAGACAGTGTTGAGTAGTAAATAGTGCATTAGGATCATTGGGAGAAAGACATTGCTATCAGATAGATCAGAGTTCAAATCCTACTTTGATAAATCACTAGCCTTGAGATATTTGGTGAATATCTTAAGTATTTAACCTTTTCACACTTCTCTCATAGACAAAATAAAGGACAAAATAGATGGTGTAATGGGTGCCTGGGTGGCTCAATTGGTTAAGCATCTGCTTTCCTCTCAGGCCATGATCCTAGGGTCCTGGGATTGAGCCCCTCACTGATAGGGCTCTCTGCTCAGTGGGGGGCTGCTTCTCCCCCTTCCTCTGCACATCCCCTTGCTCATGAGCTCTCTCTCTCAAATAAATAAATAAAATCTTAAAAAAAAAAAAAGATTGTGTAAAGGAGAGAAGAGTTGGTGTCTACAATTCTCTCAGTACCTTGGGAAGTTTGTGTTACAGTCGTCATTGCTGCTATAATTATTGAAGCCAAATTTCCACCTATACCTAAAAAGAAACCACCTCTACAAAGTCATTTGAAATGGGAAAGAAGGCATGTCTGCCTTGAAGACTTTTTGTTTAATTCTTCTTTAAATATTGACATTTCACAAATAGACTTACTTGGGGACATGCATCTTTATCTCTGAGGTTCATCACTCAGAAGTTTCCCTGTTAACACAGGTGAAGTGATCATATGTTATTGCACACAGATCTTTTGCAGGAACCAGGTTTAGCCAGAAATTAATGAATGGGAAGTATGCGTCCCGGAGGGCTGGTCATGAGGGAGAGAGGGAAGTTAGAAGGAAACTTCAATAGACAAATTTGTCTTCATTGCGGCTTTCCCCAGAAGAAGGGTGTGAGAGCCGCTTGCTGTAAAGCAGATGGGACTATGAGTCCATGAAGGCAGACCCAATCCGTCTCTGTCTTCATGGGCCTATGTTTACAGAGACAGTACAAAAACACAGAAAACAGGGCACATGGAGGTCTGGATTCTAATCCTCATGTAGCAGCCTGCGATCTTTAAAATCTGATCTCATATTTGTCTGCTAATCTGTCGAAGAACTGGCTTGGGCCATATGAGCTCTAAAAATCCCTTTCAACATTAGAGCTCTTTGGCCTTCTGATTATGGTGCCTTCAGAAATGACAGAAGTGCTTAACAATACTTACACTTTCTCTTTTACTCTTTTTCTTTTATTCCCGTGAATATTTGTTCTCTGTAATACATTTGGAGACCATAAACATGAATATGTTTTGCTGGAGAGACCAGAAGGAGTTTTCCTGCCTGTGTGTTCACAAGGTCCTTCAGTTGTACTTTTGTCATGCTCTTTACAGTTTGTTCTTCTGATTAAATGTGCGGGGGGCTCTTTAATTTCATCCTTGGGTTGTAGACACACATTACTGGTATTTTTAGAAGCACTTTATGAGTACAAAATCTATTCCCTGTGCCCTCATCAATTTGAAATTACCATTTTAAGGCTGATTAAATAAGGATTAGTGCCAATGTTCTACTTATTAGGCTGTGTCTTCAACTGGAACTGATGATGTAGTATTTGTCAATAACTAGTTCACAGCCTTAAATTCCACAAAATGAAACCTTTGCATCAGAGTCCATCTGTCTGAAAATTTTGAGGCAAGCTTCCATGAAGAGGAAAGCCATCTATTATATGATGATATAAGCGTAAAGTGGCATGTATCACAGCTGTTTGATTACTGCTGGGGAGATGACTTGCATTCCCCCTAAGCCCTCTATCAGAATCCAGCAGTGATGGATTGAATTCCCCTTGCCTTAGCATGATGATGGATTACTTTGGAAGAATATATAAGAATGGGAGAATCTGGGCAGAAATTAATTAACATCATAATGGAAAGATGCTAGCATTGATCTTTACTGTGATACGAGATTGATCCAAGGAGTTGGTAAAATAGTCACTAAACTTTCTGAAAGTATAGATGATCAGTCATTCAACTGAGTTTTTGTTCAGTGCCACCTAGTTCATTATCATGTAGCAATTGTCAGATTCAAAATTTATATCACTGCCACATATTCTATACGTGCACACATACATATACAGAGATTTTATATGGACAAACACAGTATGTTCTTCACGTATGGTTTACAATGTACACTTGATAGTAGTGTCTTGAGGAAAGATGCTGGATAAGGGAAGGAAATGAAAGGATGTGGTGGAAGATACTCTATGAAGTGGAAGAAAAAGGCACTAAACGTGAGACAAGGCGATATCAAATCTTTGCACCTCAGTATGACCACGGCATTACTCATCTCCCTGCGCGTCAGTTCCTGCCATGTAAATGTCATTTCCTCTAACCGTTTTACTGGATGGGCAGGCAGACAAAATAAAATATTTTAAAGCTTATAGTAAATTTCAGATGTTCAATATATTATGTGTACAGAAAGAATGTGTTTTTTACCCTTTCTTTCTTACATAGGATGATTAGATAAATGAAAGAAAAAAAAACAGAGAAATAGAAGTAAAATAACACACTCTGAATATTCAAAGTAAGATTCTAATTTCTTTAAATGAAGATAAGGGGTTTAATATTTCCTGACTCTCAACTTTTCATGACTAAAAATGAAAAGAGATAGAGAAGCCAAGTGATAACTTTAAAACAGTTAAAAGAAGGAATTTTCTTTTTAAAAGTGAGGATTAAGAATTTGAAAAACTTAGCAGATAATTATTTCTTTGACAAGAAGACAGTCCTAAAGAGGTCTCGCCTTATTAATTTGGAAGATCTCGTTTCAAAATATGTGGGGAATTTTTTAAAACACATCTCTAAATATACTGCTTGAAATTCAACTGCTCAAGTAAAATGAAATCAGACCACAACCAAGTCCAGAGGAAATACAAAAAGTACTAATAAAACTAAAATTGATCTGCCTGGGAGACAGGTGCTGAGCCCATGAAAAGAGGTTAGTGGCTGACAACAGTGCACAGCCCCTCTTTGTTTACCCCGATTTTTTTTTTCCCCCAGTTTAGTGAGTTCCTAAGGGGATTATACAAGAAGGCTGATAAGAATCCTGCAAGCTGACAGGTAAGTTTGTTTTTGGAATGGATGAAAAACAAAGGTTTATAGGATAAGACCTTCTGGAAAATAATGAAAAGGAGAGTCATTTAAATATGCTTTATTTGCAACATTACATAGGTGAACAAGTACCCAAAGACATGAACCATAAGCCTGTCTCTCATACTCCCCAAGAGAAAGTACTGTCCTGTCCATAGTGCTGTTGGAAGAAATGGGGCCTGGGAACAGGGTTTCAGCACGTTTTGTCTCAGGGTGGGAGACTACTTCTCCTTTATGCATTCAGGAATGAAACACGTATTTCGGAGCCATCATGTGGCAGACATAGTGCTAGGTGCTAAGGATATAAAAAATTGAAAACCTATCATCCTTGACGTTAAGAAGGATACCATCCAGGAGGGTAAAATACATAATGAAAATAACTAAAACAACATGATTAGTGACACAGTGGACAACATAACCTGGTCCATAAAAAGGGCTTTGCTTCACTCTGCTTGTGTAAGTTAGGGCAAACCAGAAAACAAAAAACCAAAACAAACAAACAAAAAAAACCTTCCAAAAAAAGCAATAACGAGAGCAAACACAGCAAAGGGGAGTCCAGAAATCTAGAAAGTTCTGAAGAAAACAGTTTCTTGGAAACAATGAATTTGAAATGTAAGAGAGCAAGGACTGTTAAGAGTCAAATGCAAATTATACAGAAGGGATAATGTGACTGAACACCTTTCCCAGAATTAATTGTAAAATGTCACATCTGAAAGTGCCTTTGCTGATCTCGATGCTGGTGTTGATGACACTTCCATCAAACTAAAATTCTATACAAAATAGCAAGCCTAGAAAAAAAACCAGTGCCTCAAGTTTTTAGATGGTATGATATGATTTGTTATTTGATATGGAATGTGGAGACTACAACTTCTTTTGCAAGAATGAATGAAGACTCCTGTAATCTTTTCCATTTCTTCCTCAATCAATATTGTTTCAAAATGAAGGTTGCCTAAAAGAACTCCATTGAGCAAAATCCAGTTAATTTAAAGCCTTTTTGTCCTAAATTATGTTCTTATATTTCCTAGGGTAATTTGTCACAGAATTTTATAGTAGTCATCAAGATAATTAAGTTCTGAAACAGGTTCTAGCAGCAGGGAGCGTCAGAACATAAATTAAAAGGTTTTTAAATAACCACATTTTATTTAAATCCCCAACTGTACACTCTTAAACAAATTTACCTTTGTAGCATTAACAGACTTACATTGCTACATTTTAATGAAAAATCAAAATTGAAAGCCTTTAATCATAATTGCTTTTAATTCTAAGTGAAAGTTTGAATTACAATAGTAGCCCTTGAAAAGGAAGGGTGTTTGAAGTTGTTTCCTGCTGACAGTTTTAATTTGACTTGCTTTTAATTTTTTCTGGCTGCTCTAAGATTTCAGCTGACGTTGCTTCAATTTTAAGTCACATTTATGTTTAAGTAAATTTAAATACATAAATAGAAGATGTGAGGATAACAGCCAAAGAAAACAGAAATGGAAAATTTGACACAATTAAATAGAGAATATGAAGTAATATGAACAACAGACTCATGAAAATCGGTGAAGCTAATGCCTAAAAAATGAATACAAAGGGAGAATTCTAAAAGAGAAGTAGAGAAATCTCATAGGGATATGCTCTAGATTAAAAAATAAATAAATGAATAAGTTAAACAGATTCAAACACATATTAACCTGGGAATAAAGGTTTAAAAAATTAGTATAAATTAGCCTAAAGAAGAAAAAGTAACCTGAAGAATGATTTTATTGTATATAAATAATGATGACTTTTATTGAGAACTATGAATTGATCTAAAACTGGAACTATTCAAATAATGAAAACAAAACAGTCCCATGCAGTAAAGAAATACCATCTCTTACATGACATAACAGAACTCAGATATTCTGAGAAACAATTCACATGAGTTAATGTGTCTTATTTGCACAAGAATGATTAATTCTCAATATTTTTAATACAAATGCCTTTCTGATTAAGATGCTCCTCTAGCCAAAAAGAAAATAAGTGCATATGTAATTAAGGTAGCACTTTATTCATATTTTAAAAATATTTCCCAATATTCATCATAGAAAGACATCGTCACACCATCTGATCTTTTCTATATCTCATTTGAGAGCAGATAACATATGCATAGACACGTGTACAGTCTACCAGTTACTTGTTTCCATTCATCACAGAAAGATAGATAGATGACAGATTAAATAGATATAGGGATATACATGTAAACATGTATATATTAATATATAAATATGGAGGCAATGATTTCTAGGGTATTTATCTGTTTCTATATTTATGTCTCCATGTGATATCTGCAGAACTGAATTCCAAGTTCAGAGATGGGATTATAATTGTTATTCCTCCTCCTAGCCTAACTATCCTGCCATTCTGTCTTAGAAGCCATGATGAAAAAAATAGTGAGTTTGAGTTGTGGTGAAGGCATTTTGTGGTATGACAACAACCCTTTACACCCAGAGCCTAGTCATTTGGATGAGGATCTGAGCTTAGGATTCCTGCCCCAAGCTCTTACTTTGCTTTTCCTGGAGCACTATTTAAAATAACCATTTAGGAAAGGAAAAGTGAATTGGAGGAAATAGGAGGGGGAGATGAAGCATGAGATACTGCGGACTCTGAGAAACAAAGTAAGGGTTTTGGAGGGGAGCGTGGTTGGGGGATGGGCGAGCCTGGTGGGTATTAAGGAGGGCACGTATTGCATGGAGCACTGGGTGTGGTGCATAATCAATGAATCTTGGAATACTGAAAAAATAAATTTTAAAAACTAAAAAAAAAGAAAAAAGATTAAAAAAATAAAATAACTGTTTAGAGTTGAGTCCATTAAAAATATGTGACCTTTGCCCTAACCACCTTATAAGTAGTAGGTGCCTCCTTCCGGCCCTCTATCTTCTGCTCACTTGTGACCTGGGACAGGAGCCTGCCCTTCCCCTGGCTCTTGGTGTCACCTTGTTTCTAGGATTTGTAAATAATAACCTTGTGACTTAACTTTCTTCGTGTGAGTATATTGTTAACTGTGCTTTCAATCAAAATGGCACCAGGTTTCTACCACCCCATTGTGGGAGATCAGATACTCAGATATACTTTGTGTGGGTGGCTGGTGCCTCTTCATTCAGCAAGTCATAATCTGCATATTCTTAATTTAATATACCAGATATAGACCCTCTACCACAGAAGTAATCTGAATTAGATTAACAAGATTAATCTTTACGATTCTACAGAGTAGATCCAAAATGGTCTATGATAATAAAGTATAGCAGTGATGGAGATGAGTGAAAATTTTCAAAATAATTCTTATTGATTCAGTCTTTTATTTGTATTTGGCTATATGTGGTATTCCAAGAATTAATAGCATTTCAAAGAAAAATTACACAGTATATAGTGAATCACAAAGAGTTTAGAAAACTGCCTTAATTTAACATCCTAATTTATGATCAACTCTTCTTGGATACACATTCCAAGTTCACAATTCTAAGAACCACACACAGGTAAAAATCATAAACATTCTTGCTATCAAGTCTCTCTAGGAGCAGATAAAATACTTCCTTTCATTAGTGTTAGAGACTGTAGCATTGTCACTCATTCACTAACTCAATGTATCGATAATGCTACAAATATTTAATGAGCACTTACTCTACTGCAAGGCACTGAGGAATAAAACAGACATGACCCCTGCCCAAATGGATTTTTCAGAGATGTAGCACTCCATTTAATTCCTTAGGACCTCAGCCAATTCGTCTGAAGATGTCTAAATTAATCTATGATTGCCAAAGTTCCTTTTGCATCTAGAATTCTTCATTGGTGTGGAGAAGCAGGCTATGTGTCAGCATCCAGGCATATAAGGAATATTCAAAATGACAAAAGATATTATAAATCAGCACCTACAAAGCAATAATATGCATTTGAAAGTAGAAAAACTAAATAAAATAAGCTTTGCTGTCTAATAGGATTGCACCAAGATTTAAGTATTTTTATTACCTATATGATTTTACTAATATATTTCCAAATGAAAATATATTTGTTTCATTCTACCTAGGGAAATAGCCAACCTCTTTAAAATTTCCAGAGTTGTCCTGAAACTTTGTAAGGCAAAAAATTAAATTCTTTATTTACATATTTTCAAGGCACTTTAAAAAATAAATTTTTATTGTTTTGCATTAAGTTCAGCTAATTCCTGGTGTGTGTTAGAGTGAAACAATAATATCTGAGAATGTCAGTTATAAGCTCCCTAAAATAGCTTATAACTTCTGGGGTTATCTTTGCTGTTCTTTAAGAAGCTTTCACCAGGGGTGCCGGGATGGCTCAGAGGGTTAGGCCTCTGCCTTCAGTTCAAGTCATGATCTCAGGGTCCTGGGATTGAGCCCCATGGGCAGGCTCTCTGCTCAGCAGGGAGCCTGTTTCTCCCTCTCTTGCTGCCTGCCTCTCTGCCTAGTTGTGATCTCTCTCTGTGTCAAGTAAATAAATAAAATCTTTAAAAAAAAAAAAAAAAAGAAAAGAAAAGCTTTCACCAAACACTTGCTCATCTAAAATCAATTAAGATTCCCTAATCTTATATCTGATAATCATTGTGTTGCTAAGTTAAATTTTTTTAAGCATGCGATTTTTTTTCAGGAACATACTTTTGGTAGAAAATAATTGTGGGAGTACACATGGTTAGAGTAGGTGACAAAGTACACCAAAGGAGTATATTGCTTTTGTTAAAATTACAGACAGGGGAAAAGGTGTAAGGAGGAACAAGGTTGATGCCTATAAATGAGGGGTTTTGGGGACAGGAAGAAAGTGGAAAGAGCTTTGGACTCTAGACAGAGTTCCAGCTCTGCTACCAAGCGTCTATGTGACCTTGTGTTAGCTGGTTAAACACTGTGTGAAATTACAGGATAGTGCCAGACGATCTTTAAGATCCATTCCAGGTAAAAAGACTATAATTCCAACCATAATATAATGTTATAATTCAGCCCTTTAAAGATATCCAGGTCCTAATAGTGGCCTCTAGTCAGAGTAATCGCTAACCTTTGCTCTGTAACAAATATAACTTTTATAGCAAGTAATTCTAAAAGGTAGGGGCTCAAAGGATAAAAGAAAATGAATAGGTTACATTGCCAGAAAGAATCTGAAGGTGGATAACAAATCAGGTACCTGTCCTAAATGCAATATGACAGTAAAGAAAGGTCATTGCTATTGTGAGATACACAACAGCAAACCTGGATACAATAGTTCTGCCTTGTGCAACTCAGCACTTAAAGGGAGAAGTTCAATAAGACTCTAAAATGTGAGGAATGATTGGATTTAGTAAAATCCAACAAATAAATGGCCATTTTCTTGCATATTTTAGAGGTTAGCAGTATATACTGATAATGTCTTTGGATTAAAATATGTATCTATACCTACCTGTCTACACTTAAGTATATGTTAGATAGATGATAGATAGAGAGATAAAAGACAGATAGATAGATATATAGATAGATAATAGATAGATAGTAGATAGATAGATGGATATGAAGCAATTTCCACCAGGATAACTGCTACAATGTAAAGTTACTGACTGCTGGGAGTTCTTAAATTAATTTTTCTGCTGAATCATCAGCATGCATGACAGAAGATCTGGGGCACAGTAATGATACATATTCATGTTAACAAATATTTTTTGAAAGATGACCAATTAAATAGAATATAACTAGTGTGGGCTTTCAGGTCTTCTAAGTACCAGAGCAGTACTCTTTTCACTTTACCTTTGTGTTCTTTTTCTTTTTTCAAGCAAATTACTGTTTAAACTAATGAAATTTTGATTTATGTGTGGAGTATTGTATGTTTTACCATGGAATATTCAGATAGAGCTGTTAATTGAAACAAAATGGAGAAATAAATGTTGTGTAAAAACTTCTAAATTTTAGTTCTAGGAATTTCAGAGATTTCAATATTGTTGGAAGGGCCCGAAGAATAGTGTTTATCTGTAGGTGAATCTCAGGGCTGTTTCAAATTTTTAAATCTCAAATCTTGTTCTTGGTTTGATAGGAAAGAAGGTCTGTGAGAGTTTCTTACTCAAGATTAAACCACAGCCAGCATGCTGAAGTCAATTTATTATATCTAATAAAAGAGAAATTTTGGTTTCTTTAGAAAGAAAGGTAGATCTGGTGGTATTTTTTTGTTTTTGTTTTGGGGGGTTTCTTTTTTTGTTGTTTTTTGTTTTTTCCTTTAAATTAGCAGTGTTGAAGGACAAGGGAAAGAGTTACATTACAATTATCTACCGTATTGTCAGTCTTAAATCTCCTAAAATACGTCTCCCAAGGCACCTGGAAGAACCGGACTAGGAGACCAACTCGGCTAGGACCAGGATGTAACCTAAAGTTACATAAGAAATGATTAAAATGATACTATTAAAAAAAATCTGTTATTTTAATTTATTTCAAATTCTCCATATACAAACATTTAAAAGCAAATGTTTATAGGTTTTCAACATTTAGACATATTTTCCAAAGTAAATAACTAACAGATGGTTTTAAGGAGTATTATATATATTTTGAAAAATATTGTTATTTGACTTTTTAGTAGATTGTAATTAGATTTTTATTATTTTTATCAAAAGGGGAAATCCTCTAATCAACTTTGTTGCTTTTAAATGATTTAACTTAAATAGAAGTCCTGTTATTCTTTCTAATAGCTTCACATATTAAGTTACACTTTTGACAAAAATGTCTTTCATTATGATTCAAAATAGCACATTCTAACAGCTTGATTGAGGACCTGTAGTATTGTCTATATTTTAGAAGTAGAAAGTAATAATTAATCTTAAAAGCAGAGATTTCTAGGTCCTGTAGGTATGAAAACATTTTAATTGCTTTGATAATTTGTTTTCCACTATCACACTATCTCTGGAGGGTTAGAAACTAAAATATTGGGGTTACACAGATAAAGCACATAGGCGAGATGTAGAATAAATAGGTGATTTGCAAAGAGATAGATATGTACATTTTACACCAATTTGTGTTAATAAACAGTAATTAGGATATGTATCTACCTAGACAAGCACATTTATGGCACAGTTATCTTGTCTTATTACACAACATTACTGTAGTGCTAAGTAGATTTAGATAGATTTACAATAATATCTAACCTTTCAAGTATCATACGGATTTGAGAGTTTTACAAACTTCTGTATTAAGTGATTTCTTGTGTAATTTTTAATCTCCTGACAGTCATGTACTTTTCTAGAAATGTCATACAAAATAGTTCTTTTTTCCTCTCTCAAAAAATCACAATATCTAATATAACACTAGAATCCTCAGCAATACAATGCTATAATTAACATAAAAGAAAAACTGGGGGGCTTCTGGTCTATTCCAGTTTATACAGTAAGAGTGTATTCAATAGATGAATAGATCAGAGTAGATTAAAGACAAAAAATGTCTACAAATTATAAAACTATCTCCTATCTCTGCCTAGATACATAGAAAATGATGCATACAACACTGAAGCATATTTAACTAAATTTAACGTAATTTTCTACTATACTGACTTTATTGATTTCTCATGTGAAATCATGGTTTGGGGAGGAATTCTACTTGAAGTATTCACACAGTTCTGAGTCAGCATTCTCTAATACAACTATCTGAAATGACAGAAATATTCTATAATCTGCCTTGTCCCATGTTGTATATATATATAAAGACCTTATACAAGTCAACCACAAATAAACAAACAAACAAACAAAAACAAATCAAATAATCTGATTAAAAATGGGTGGAAGACCTGAACAAACATTTTTCAAAAGAAGACATAAATGGCCAACAGACACATGAAAAGATGCACAGCATCACTCACCATCAGGGAAATGCAAATCAAAACCAAAATGGAATATCACATTATACCTGTCAGAATGGCTAGTATCAAAAAAGAAAAGAAAAAAAATAACAAATATTGGCAAGGATGTGAAGAAAAAGTAACCTTCCTGCACTGTTTATAGGAATGTAGATTAGTACAAGCACTGTGGAAAGGAGTATTGATGTTTCTTAGAAAATTAAAAATAGAATTACCACATGATTCAATAATTCTACTTACTGGGTATTTAGCCAAAGAAAAATGAAAACACTCATTTGAAAAGACACATGCATCCCTATGTTTGTTGTAGCATTATTTACAATATCCAAATTATGGAAGCAACACAACTGTCTATCCACAGATGAATATATGCAATATGTACACATGTAGACAATGGAATATTACTTAGCCATAAAAAGGAATGAGATCTTACCATTTGTGAAAACAGGGATGAACCTAAAGGGCACTATGACAAGTGAAAAAAGTCAGAGAGAGAAAATCAAATGTCTTATGATTTCACTTATATGTGGAATCTAAAACAAAACAAAACAAAACAAAACAAAATAACCAAATGAATGAATAAACAAAAACCAGAAAGAGACTCATAAATACAGAGAACAAACTGTTGGTGACCATAAAGGAGATGAGTGGGAGAGGTACAAGTTTCCTTCTAATTATAAAATGAATAAGTCACAGAAATGAAAAGTAAAGCATAACAATTTTTTTTTTATCATAAGAAATTTAAAAATTTTTTAAAAATAGGATACGAGGAAACTTTCTCAGGTGATAATTATACTTACAACCTTGATTGTGGTAATGGTGTGATAGTGTATACACACATCAAAGCAAATCAGTTCATATACAGTAATACTGTATACTTTTTAAAAAAATTTTATATATCAATTATACTTTGATAAAGGTTTTATTTTTTTAACACATATGTCTTTAGTCATATCCTTGGGATGATTACATATTTTCTTATCAATATTTTCTTTAAAAGTTTTATTTATAAAATATGAAATCCCCACATTATGATCTGAAATTTTTTTTATAAAATGATCTTTTAGAGCCATTTTAGGCTTATAACAAAACTGAGAGAGAGGTAGAGAGATGTACCATGTATCTCCTGCTTCTACGTATGAATGACCCTCGACCACAGTCAGTATCACTCAACAGAATGGTACATTGGTTACTCAGAGTGAACTTGCACTGACACAATATAATCACCCAAAGTCCATAGTTTACCTTAGGATTTACTCTTGAGAGTTGTACATATGGGTTTGACAAATGTATGATGACATATTCCATCATTATAATATTGCCTAGAGTATTTTCACTGCCCTAAAAATCTGTGCTCTGCCTATTCAACAACCCCCACCCTGGCAACCACTGAAATGAATATAATTTTTCCTACTTTCTTTTGATTGTTTCCCCCCACAGTTTCTTCTTTTTTTTTTTAATAAATTAATTTATTTATTTTCAGAAAAACAGTATTCATTATTTTTGCACCACACCCAGTGCACCATGCAATACATGCCCTCTATAATACCCACCACCTGTTACCCCAACCTCCCACTCCCCTGCCACTTCAAACCCCTCAGATTGTTTTTCGGAGTCCATAGTCTCTCATGGTTCACCTCCCCTTCCAATTTCTCCCAA
>NC_081558.1:181170988-181184973 GCF_022355385.1 Mustela nigripes
TCTTTTTTTTTTTTAATAAATTAATTTATTTATTTTCAGAAAAACAGTATTCATTATTTTTGCACCACACCCAGTGCACCATGCAATACATGCCCTCTATAATACCCACCACCTGTTACCCCAACCTCCCACTCCCCTGCCACTTCAAACCCCTCAGATTGTTTTTCGGAGTCCATAGTCTCTCATGGTTCACCTCCCCTTCCAATTTCTCCCAACTCCATTCTCCTCTCTAACACCCCATGTCCTCCATGCTATTTGTTATGCTCCACAAATAAGTGAGACCATATGATAATTGACTCTCTCTGCTTGACTTACTTCACTCAGCATAATCTCTTCCAGTCCCGTCCATGTTGCTACAAAAGTTGGGTATTCGTCCTTTAAAGACCTCCTTTTAATATTCTTGCAAGGTAGGTCTACTGGCAAGAAATTTCCTTAATTTTTGCTTGCCTGAAAGTATTTATTTCTCTTCGACTTATGACGAATTTTTTCACAAGTTGGAGAATTCTAGTTTTGTTTGTTTCCTGAATACTTTAAATTTAAATATATCACTCTCTTTTTGTTTACATGTTTTCTGAGAAGTCATACATAATTTTGATCTTTGTTCCTTAATGGTAAGGTGCTTTCTCCCTCTGGCTTATTTCAGAACTTTTTTTTAATCTTTTTCTTTCTGTAGTTTAAAGTTAGATGATTTTACCCAACTATAGGCTAATGTAAGTATTCCTAGGATGTTTAAAGTAGCCTAGGCAAAGCTATGATGTTTGGTAGGTTAGGTGTATTAAATGCATTTTCAAGTTACAATGGATTTATCTGGATATAACCACTCCCACTGTAAGTTAAGGGATATCTGCATGTTACACCTTTTGTGGTTGGCCAAAGTCCTTTGATATTCTATTCTGGATTTTGTTTTCAGTCTTTGTTCCATTTGTTCTTCACTTTTGGAGATCTTTCTTGGGATATCTTCAAGCTCAGTGATTCTTTCCTAGCTGTGTCCAATCTACTAATAAGCTCATCAAAGGCATTCTTTATTTTTGTTGCAATGTTTTGCTTTTGCTTTTTATATCTGGCAATTCTTTTTAGTTCTTCCTTAGTATTCCTACTCTGCTTACACTGCCTACCTATTCATGAATGCTATTTACTTTATCCATTGGAGCACTTAGCATCTTCATCATAGTTGTTAAATTCTGCATATGGTAATTCCAAAATCCTTGCCATGTCTATTTCTGATGCTTGCTCTGTCTCATCAAATCACATTTGTAGCGTTTTGGTATGACTTGCAACTTTTTCCTGATGGCTGGACATAATATATTAAATAAAAATTAGTAATGAGGTGGTATGTTCAGGGAAAGCAAGCATTCTATAGTACTGTGATTAGTTCTCAGTGACTCAGTCAGTAAAAACCTTGTACCTCTAAATTTTACAAGTATTTCTTTTTTTTTCTCTGCCCTTCCCCACTTAGAATGGGCCAAATTTCATCCCTAGTGTCAGTTACACTATAATAATATCCCAGCAGGTTAAGCTCTAGTTAACTAGTTTCTCCTGGCAGCAGACCTTGTTAAGAGGACAGAGTGCTCTAGGGATATTTCAAAATGGCTTCTTTTACCTCCCCTAATGGAGGATGGTGAGGAGAAGGAGATAGACTATTTTTCTCTGATCCACTGAAAGGGACTGTTCTATGATATTTACTGTGGGAATCTGGTCAAGCCCCTGAAGGTAAGTCTCACAATGTTGTGAGGTCTTTCCTATGACTGAATCACCTGAAGTTTTTAATTCTCAGACTGTCCACTCTGAGTATCCAACATATTGACAATTCAGGTTTTCCTATCTTGACACTTGTTTTTGACATGTGCATCTCTGAGTAAGCCTCAACTACTTGAATTTGCCAGCTTCTTCAGTCTTGGGGGTTAAGGGGCACCACTCTGCCCTGGGTCTTCCCTTCTTTGATGGATCCAAGCAGAATTGATTTTTCAGTCTGTTTAGCGTTTTACTTGTTGCTAAATAGAGCGACAAATTTCAAGTTCCTTATATGTAATACCTGTGATCTGAATTTAACTAAACATGTTTCATACTCAATTTGTATATTAGTCATTTGGTCCCTTAGTGTTAAACTCACACCAAGGTCAAAACTATGGTTCATAGGAGCCCTCAAATATTTAGTCTACTGGACCTTAATGGTCAAAAAAATAACGTAAGGTAATAAAATTATATGTTTATAAATCAACAAGAAGATAGTCACAGAGATATGTGCAGGTCAAGAATGAATGGTATATAATTTACACATAATAAATGTGCCAAAATTATAAATATCACATGAGAAATCAAATAGCAATTAATTTAAATAGTAGCAAAATTTACTTTAGGTTGAAGAAAAATGGAAGAGGTAAGTTGGTATGGTGATTTCTGGAGCTAAGTCCAACTTTAGAAATACATACATACATGACAAAGTTTTATTTTTCAGTGTTTCCTTTAATAATTTGCAAAATTTTCTCATAGAGACAGGATTTTTTTTTTTTTTCACCAAGAGTCCCTTGGTCAAAAGAAAAAAAAATGTAATACTTGAAGACCTCATTAATGGAAATACAGATTTGTTTAATAGGTTTATTAGAAGAGGGAATTAAAATACAATGTGCCTAAATAGTAATTTTTAAAACTATGAGCAAGATAGACATATTTCAGTTATAGAGAGGGGAAGTTACTAGAGTACAAGAAAGAAGTCAATAGATAAAGTGATCTAACCAAGAAAATGTTCAACTTAGACTGTGTGTGCCCTCCTCAGAGAGAAAATTCAAGAACCATATGAGGTCCCACTCATACTGTGAAATGATAATCCAGGATCTGAATGGTTTAGAACAAAATAATTCTTACAATTTTCACCCATTTTATAGGAATACTATACAATACTATTCACAGTACCAAATCGCTTATAATTATGTCACCTGTTAAGACTAATTTTTTATAAGATCCTCCCAAGCAGACTATTCCCCAAATGGTAAGATTGATATTCCAAATATTGTCAGAATAATGAAAATAATACAGCAGTTAAATATAGTTTTTAAGTTGTTTCCATATTTTTCCAGTATAACCATGTCCTTCAATTGGACACTGTTAGAATTCTCAGAATAATTTTCATTGGGCATAGTAGAACAATGAATATACTATGAAATAAGATAAAGATTTCTAAAAGTGAATATTAGGTCACATACCTGCATATCCATCTGTGATACTAATCCAATCAATAAATCCCTGTGATTCATAAATCATCTATAAATACTGGTGCTCCATTCAGAACCAAGAATGACCTGAATAGATAGTTCAGTCTGTAAATGCATTAGTTCTTTCTATAATTTATATTATGAACCAGCAGAATAAATACAAGTAAAAGAGCTTGGAGATCCTTAGAAGTACTTGTTAAATGTAACCAGAAAGCGGATTTGAAAATTTTTGCCTTTTAAATTTATTTTCCCAGGGTCCTAATAAATGAAAGCTGGGCTGCTATCCAGGTTCCAAGCCACTAGAGCCTGATTGTTTTCTATTTGTTTCAGTGTTGAAAGCCAACAAAAGCTGCATTAAAATTGACGGTGCCAAGTAGTAACAAGCATACTTTAAGCATAGCTAATGTATGAACCCACAGCCCCAGGTTATAATATTTCAAATACAACAGAATTTAGTGGCTAGGCTCTTTGTCATTTCATTTTATAAACAAAACAGTTTTAAAACTATACCTTGCTTATGAAAACCCCAAAATATCTCCCCAATAACAGAATGATAGTTTGTATTACTCTACATTGTCTGCATTTTTGCATTTCTATCACATATTCCTTATACCCCATCCTCTTTACATGAAAGCTTAAATGGAAATATATCATCTCTTTCATTTTTTTTCACACACACACACACACACACACACACACAAAACACATGCACACAGTTGGTTCTATTGCTTTCTTCCTGAATTTGAAAACATTCCTAATTTTAATCATTCACATCTCTGTCCCAATTCTGAGTAACAACTCACTATTGTCTGTACTCCAAAATATGAAAAATATAATTGTTGTACTTAAAGCAACAATTCCTTATAACTTATATTTCTATATTTTCATTTAAATAAGTAAACCATTTTAGTTAATAAGCCTTGGAATTTTTATCTTTTATTATTCCTAATTTATTCAAGACAAAAACTGTTGTATGCTAACATTATGAGACTCTAGACTTTGAGGTAAACAAAAAAAAAAGGATCTTTAAAAACCTTTAAGAATCTGTGCATATTTTATGTTGAATATTTGTAATTACCTTTCAACTGTTCTCAGGTTAATAATAAAAATATTTCACAGATTATATGTTTGAAGACAGGGCTAAGAAGTCTGATATTATAATTACTGTTTTTTGAGAATTTACATAAGCAAATGGGTAACCATAACAGCCAGGATATAAAATATATCCTTGGAATATTTAACTATAATCTGCTTTACCTTTTTTCCCTCCACTCTGTTTGGCTGATACAACTCCAATGTTAATCTTCAATTAACCTATATTAATTTGTCTAATGATTAACAGAAATAAATCTCTATTGTGTTCCTGCAGTTGTGCCTCCCTCTGTTCATATTAGGAAAGGGGTGACAATGAGAATTATTTCAAGTATTTGGAAAGAGTCCTTGACCCAGTTAACAGATAATGCAAATTCTCTCATTTGATTCCTTCCTGCTTAGCACTTCATCATGTAAAGATTCAAAGCCTCTTAAAGTATCAAATCCATTTATGAACGTCAGAAATTTCATAGACACCCAAATTTGTTTATTTTTATATTGGATATTTTAGAAAGAGTCATTTCTATTACTATGGTCTTATTCTATGCATCTCTTTATTCTGTCTAGGGAAGATGTCTCTAACACATTTGTATTTGCAGATCATGTGAAGCACTTCCTTTGTACTAATCAAATACTTTAAGATACTTTAACTCTCTCACAAAGGCCAAAAAAACAGCTATGTAACTTTTATAATGGTTAGTATATTAATAGTCACCTGATCTACTCTGTTCACTTTATAGATAAAAAAACTAAAGCTCTGGAATTTTAGTTTAGTTTAATTGAGAATTGGTACTCAAGAAGAAAAAACAAAAAAACAACGGAGACTGATTTTATTTTCCTTTTCATTCTATTGCCTAGACTTTCAAACAAATAGAATCTCATTTTTAAAAAGCTAAGCTTAGATGTTGTACTGAGGGGGGAAAAATACGAACCATGTTCAAATGAAATTGGGAAAAAAATGTACTTTGAGGAGCGCCTGGGTGGCTCAGTGGGTTAAAGCCTCTGCCTTCGTTCGGCTCAGGTCATGATCCCAGGGTCCTGGGATCGAGCCTCTCATCGGGCTCTCTGCTCAGCGGGCAGCCTGCTTCCTCCTCTCTCTCTGCCTGCCTCTCTGCCTACTTGTGATCTCTGTCTGTCAAATAAATAAATAAAATCTTTAAAAAAATGTACTTTGAAATTAAAGAGTTATATGATACTAGCCACTGGTAAAGCACTTGGAGGTGAACAGAATGCAGGCTCTATGAAGTCCATTTTAAATCTAGGCCTCAGAAAATACTTTGGGAAATTTCTCTACTATAGTCTTACCTAAATCCATAGCTATAAGACTATCATACCACAATACATGCTGCTTCTTTTTTTACATATGTATATGAAATCTTAGGTATAAAAGTATAGCCAACCCAAAACTATGAAGAAGGGCCAGATTTCATCTTCAAACTTATTATTCCTTCCAGTCAAATTTATTTTCCTATTTTTTTTAAATTTTATTTATTTATTTGACAGACAGAGATCACAAGTAGGTGGAGAGGCAGGCAGAGAGAGAGGAGGAAGCAGGCTCCCTGCTGAGCAGAGAGCCTGATTCGGGGCTCCATCCCAGGACCCTGGGATCATGACCTGAGCTGAAGGCAGAGGCTTTAACCACTGAGCCACCCAGGTGCCCCATCTTCCAGTCAAATTTCTGCTTGGGTACTGATTTTGTGGTCACAGTTTTTCCTTCTATAAATATCACTGATGGTTTGAAAGTAGCTCCTTTAGAATTTGGTGCTGAACAATCGAACTGAGATAATCATTAAATGGGTCAAACGGCCTTTTTCTTAGTAGTGGATGTGAAATGGTAGGTGTTAAGAGAATCAGTACTCTTTCAAATATCAAATTCTTTGTAATAATCATGAATGATAATGAAAATACATGTTCATTAGAAACCCTCTATAGTTTTCCCTTGTCCTGGTATTTGCATTACATAATATATTTTACTAATATTTTGTTTTCTATACTCAATGTATAATTAATTTGTTATTTTTAATACTATACATTTACTCTCTTCCAAAAATTTTCTGGATGATTCTTACATTCATACTGTAGATTATACTTAAATAGTACCTCTTAAAATCATTATTTTTTTTTCTATTGAGTCTTTTTTAAGTAATTGAGTAGATCTCCAAACTTATCTAAATGTTTTTTATTTGGTTGCTTATATATCTGACTGGTTGGTCTATGTCTTTTCTATTGTCTTACTGAATTTCTATCCACCAGTCCTCTACTTACATGCAAATTTCTCCTCACCAGTCCTTTCCATTAAACACAGATTATTTTCTCTATATAGAACTCATTGGGAACAAAGTGTATTTTACAAGTATTATTAGATCTTTTGCTGTGACTCACTCCCATGCAGATGGTACACATCTGAAGGGGCTCTATTCTAGCTAGGAAAGATCCAGCTGATGCTCTGAAAAATTATTCTCTCTTGGTGAAAAGTTAGCTTGCCACTGCCTTCCCTGCTGCATTATTAAACACGAAGGAGTGATTCCCTTAATCCCAACCATCTGCTCTTCCCCTACTAAAAAGTGAAAACATCCCCTTGTGTTTACAAATGTTGCTGCTAAAGCTTCACAAATTATAAGAGATGGTTGTGAAATTTCCGTATATACTACAAGATCAAAACAAAATCCTAGTCACCATAAATCTGTAAGAAATAAACCAAATTTATATCACACGATAAACCCAACTGTGTTTTAATGTAATGCAATTATGTTTAAACTGCAGTCTCAGAATGTAAATTGTTTTAGCATCTCAGTATAATATTTGCATTTTAAATATACTCCTACTTGTCCAGACTTCCAAAAGTACATACACCAAGAAAATGGATCATCTTCAATTCTTTTTTAATTTTCACAGATTTGTAGAGTGCACAGAATTTTCTCATCAGTAAAGGTTCAGCTTTGTTAGAATTAAAGGCAAAACAAAACATCTGACTGCTCAGATGAATAACAGACTCAAAACCTCTAAACTATGAAAGCCAGGACAAGTGTCCCACACCAAACTGTCAATATTCAGAAAGTGACCTATGTTGAAGCATGACTAGGCAAAAACAATGTTAACCACTTTGGAACAAATTCTTGTTTTCCTCATAAAAGGTACTGTAAACCAGAATCATCCCAGCTTTAGAGCTCCAAAATAGCAATTGATCAACATTACAAACAAAACAATATTACAAACAAAAGAAAATTTGAGTTCCCATATACTTTAATTTGATGTTTATTTTTTTAAATATTGAGTATACCGTAACCTAAAAGTTCTTCTGAGTTCTCTTTTGATTACACTATGAAAATATTTTAATTCACAATAAATTTACTTTTGTTGAAGATCAGTTGCTTTAGTTTTCTTCTAGAACACCATCAGCAGACTGATTACTATTATATAAAGTTTATTTCTCTTGTGCTTAGCAAATAACTCCTTATCACCTGGGTTCCAGACCTTTTTCGCCTTTTTTTTTTTCTACCCTTCCCTCAATTCTAGTCCTTCAAACTCCTTTTAAATTCAACAATAGTTCTGAAAACATTCATTCTTACTTAAAATGGAATTCATATAATTAGCTGCTTTGTCATACTACCCACTAAATAAAATTTTGCTTTCTTTATAAGCCTTTCTTTGAAATATTCTTTCAATTTATTCTAAGATACCATGTGTTAATTTTTTCTGGTCCATTTACCTGTCCCAGTGATTTTCTTGTTTCATTCTGAAAGTTTGAATTATTTAGGTAATGAGTTCACTGTGGCCGAGCACGAGGAAGCATTTCTATCTTACAGCCAATACTGTAAGCTTGTACCAACGCTTCACCCCTTGATATTTATGACAGACTGTTTTCTGTACCTTAGTTTGGTCTTCAGGGATATGTCAAAAGCTACTTTCTGTAGACGTAACTAGCAAAATATATTTCCCTAGATGATTTTCCAGTCATCTCGTTGGCTCTCCTGTTCAAGTGTTTTAATCGGTTTCTGATGAACTTTGCAGAAAGGCCCCTCTCTAGGTGAATTATCAATGGCTGTCATGCTAATAGATTCATGTCCTGTTTATTCTCATGTAAAGACAATAAATACTCTCTGAGCTTGTTTCTAAATGTATCTTTCATGAAACTGTCTCTTCAGATACACTTTGTATCAGGTTTCTTTTTCCCCATCCCTAGTCTTGGAGCAATACTCATGTTTCTAATTCTCTGTTTGAGCCTAGGCTAAGCCTGTAGCATTTTCCCTTAAACCTAATAGGTTTATTTCTACATTTTACTTCCTTCCTTCCATTAACATATTTTCAGTAATATGTTCTTGGTCTTTCTTTATAGCCATTGTCATTTTATAAATACTCAACCTTAACTCCACCAAGTTTTACTCAACTTAGATCTTCCTGATAGTTGTAATTATTTCTATGTCTGCTTTTCAGATAGCATCAGTGGGGGCGCCTGGGTGGCTTAGTCATTAAGTGTCTGCCTTGGGCTCAGGTCATGATCTCAGGGTCCTGGGATCAGGCCCCCCATCAGGCTCCCTGCTCAGCAGGAAGCCTGCTTATCCCTCCCATACGCCCCCTCTTTGTGTTCCCTCTCTTATTGTCTCTCTCTCTGTCAAATAAATAAATAAATAAAATCTTTTAAAAAATAGCATTTCAAAATAAATATTCTTAACAAAAGCAAATTCCGTGTATTTTATTATTGTTAAATATTATTGTTAAAATTATCACATTTTGTCTTTATACTTTCAAAGTATATTTTCAGATGTTACTGTCATATTTATTCACCAAGTTCAGTCAAGGTTCCTGAACAGTGGCAAAACCAGTATTTTACTGGTGAAGTACTTACCCTACCTAGTACATGAGGAGGAACAGTCAAGAGATGTGGGCGTCCGGTGACAGAGGCATGCTGGTGAGCTGCTTATAGTTAAATGGTCCTGCCGCTAGTCAGTAAGTGGAACTAATTTTTACCTTGTTGTGTTTCCACTGGACCACAACTACTTTCCAGAGTGAAATGATTCAACTTAAAGACATCAAATCTAAAAAATTCAGTCTTTAGGATTAGGAACTCAAATATTATGGAAGGAGAACTAAGAACACAGGGGAGCTCCCAAATGAAGTTGCAACTCTCACTTTTGGGCAGTTGATTGAATAAAACAGTGAAGCAGTAAAATGAAATGTTCATTACCTCCCCCCTGTACACACACACACACACCCACACACTCAGGAAAATCCAAAACTCTCTTAACGTATTCCCTCACCACTTCCCTAATCAAAAATCTTCTCTCAGGACTGGCTCTGAAGAGCCCATTCATACGAAATTGTATGTGCCTGGTGTAATAGCCTTTTAACCCTCCTTGTGGTGTTTATATTTTAATAGGCATAGCATTTTAGGAAATACAAGACTTAAAAGAATCAACTTTTACCAGTAAAGTATTTAATGCATCAGCCGGCAGTGGAACAGACATGCATTCCCAAGATTCCGCAAATCCCACCAGGTGGGCATTTTACCTCCCACTTGATGTCCTTATTTTACAGCCTAATCTAATTGGTTCTCTGGGCAGCTTCACTGTTTGCACGTACCCTAGTGTCTGCCCCAATGCTGACATTTACCTTTGCTTATTGGCCTCAAAATGTAGCTAAAATAATCTCTCTAGCATACTGTTGCTACTGGAAACATAAATTTAAGCTCTCTGATTTGCTGAGTAGGGCTGCATTAAAAAGAAGAAAGAGGAGGAGGAGGAGAAGGGAGGGAGGGAAAGGGGGAAAGGGGAGAGGGAGAGGAAAAGGGGAAGGGGCAGGGAAAGGGGGAGAGGGAGGGGGGAAAAGGGGTGGGAAAGGAGTCGGTACACAGTAGAGCTAAAGATGATGCAGAGGTACTTAGATGAGAACAATTTTGCAACAGATTGCCTAACATATTGGCAGTTCTCAAATCACATCTCAAATAAGATGAAATAAGTTTCAGAAAGTTATTTAGCATGAAGAATACATTATTAAATTCAATGTATAAAATGTCCATGCCGATCTGTTGGCTCTTACTGCTTACTTGCCATCCTCCATCCTGCACCACTGGTATCATAAACTTAACCATCAGTGTGGGGTGAGCTTTCTCCCTCCAGTCAACTAGCAGGCTTGCTTTTTTAGACACCATCTCTGCATCCTTAACCTTAACATAGGTCACCTCCCAGTTCCGCAGAAATTAAAACATAAGTTTCAGAATGAAAATGGTCTATGCACCATCACCAGTGGTCAGATTTTCAAGAAAAGTTTGTGTTGTTTCTGTTACCAACAGTTGTGTGGCAACGGTAATAAGTAGGGATGCATGATTTACTCTAACACATCTTCTTTCTGAAATGACTCAGCTTTGGATTTTCCAAACTACCCATCCTTAAGGTTTTGCCATTGGCTTGAGATCAATTCACATAATTTTATGGTCACACTATTTCTTGTTGTCATAAAAGGTACCTCCCGGAAGAGGCACTTCATGAGTGACAAATAAGCTCACAGAATAGGGACAACCATCGGGAACATGGAGGGTAGCCAAGAGATACGCACACTCAGAGCTCTTAGAAGTTGACTATTTGGTGTGACTCAGCAGGAACGCTAGTACTGTTACCTGTGATTATTCTATGCTCAGAGGCAGGTTATATCAAGGTAATTTTCCTAAGAATGTGATAATCTGAATTATTTATCTAAGACACTTCATTTAGTATATGGATGAGGTGAGCTTAGCTGGATTCTTCAATCCATAGAAGAATATATTCTAGTTTTACTGGAAGGTTTTTTTTTGTTTGTTTTTTGTTTTTTTTTTTAAGACTTTATAGAGAGATCACAAGAAGGCAGAGAGGCAGGCGGGGAGGGGTTGGGGGGGAAGCAGGCTCGCTGAGCAGGGAGCCTGATGCGGACCTTGATCCAAGGACCCTGAGATCATGACCTGAGCAGAAGGCAGAGGCTTAACCCACTGAGCTACCCAAGTGCCCCCAAAGTTTTTTTTTTTTCCCCTTGGGTGCTCAATTTTTCATGATGGGTTAATAATATCTGCCATGGGGACCTGCATTTTGGACATCTGGCTTTGGGTTATGTCTAACTGCCTATCTTTTCTCAGAGATAACTACCAAATAGCTTCTACTGATAACTCACTTTCTGCCAGGCCCTATCTTGGCCACTTTATATACAAAATATTTTTATCCTTTACAGAGTCCCAATAATATAGGTGTTACTATGTTCATTTTACATATTAGAAAACGAAATCTCAGCAATATTGTTGTATGTAAGATTAGGATCTTCTTTTGTATGGTAACAACAATGAATCCCATGTGCTATTCATTCCTTTTGTCTCACTGGAATCTTCATGTGGGAAGCTTCCTACCTTTCAAAAGACCATATTCATGATTGTCTATAGGTTAAAAGTTGATTCTTGACCTACTAGAAAGGAATCAGGTCTATGCACTGGGATGTGAAGACTATTTGGGGGTACTCAGTTGCTACATTGTCTTGGAAAACTTTTTCTTTGTAATGAAATACAGTGACTCAGAGATGATGCTTAGCTTTGGAATTTCAAAATGACCTGACATTTGGATTTTTAAGGTGTTATTTACTCAAGTTGTATGGCCACATTGGGACACATATCTGAACTCCAATGAATTTATTGATACAGGTGGGTTTTAAATAATCATGTCTGTCTTAAGGTTAATTGATATTTTTAAAAATTAATTTCATTTTCAACTACTACAAAAATTGAGATATTTGTAACTGGAATTATTTTTCTTATTATCTTTTCTAATGACATCTTATTTGGAGGTATCAATTTTATTATGAAATATATTTACAATTAATATTTTATCTTCTATTGTTTCATTCACATTTTCATTTGAAGAAATAGATACATTTGGTTTTGCATAACAACTGTGTGCTTTATTCTGTTTTTGGTTTTTTGTTTTTTTGTTTTTTTTAGCTAGGCTTTTGCTATGAATTGCTTCGAATTTGGTTTATCCTGGATAAATGGAAAGTAATTCACCCTAAGAAGACTGTGAAACTGTTTTGTCTCAGCAGGCCCCATTGTGAAGGCCCAGCGTGAGCCAGGGGGATGCGAGACAGGCCACGCTGGGGCAGACTGTTGCTGTACATTTTAAATGTTCATGAATTACTATCAGTAGATGATGGGTAAAAAGCTGGACAAATGGGAACAGCATGAACATCAACCACACTTTAATTAGTGGTGGCTCCCCAGTAAACAAAAATCACACATTAGACTGTCAAGCGAAATCCCTAGAAAAAGCAGAGTTAGGTTTAACTTCATTTCAGATGTGATTTCTTAAGCAGCATCATATCTATTAAATGAATGATAACATTTATGTGTGTATAGGGCTGAAATTTTACTAAGAGCTTTCACACATGTATTATCTCATTTGATCTTTTCAATAGCCTGTGGGATAAATAAGGCCTGTATTTTTCTCTTCGTATTATAAGATCATAAGGCTCAGCTATGTTAAGCCACTCATCCAACATGTTAATTAAAAAAGTAGGGTTCAAGCCCACATGTTCAAATTCCTAATCATGTATCATTTTGGCTCTGGTGCCATCTTGAAAATTAACTGCACTCTGAACACAGACATTGTCTACTAAAAATCTTGATAAATTTCTAAAGCCTCTATATTTGATTTGACAAATCTTTCTTTAAGTTCATTCTCTGATAATGATTAAATTTAATTGATAAAATCTTTAGAGTCCCTACAAGCTGTTAGCTTAGAAGCACAAGCTCTGAATTTTAGGAATAATGGTATAAAACCACAGGTTCCTGGGACAATTATGTCAGAACTGTCTGGGTTGTAACTTGCAGTTGTTACAAGCAGAGCCAGCCTCTCTCAGAACCTGTAACATTTTCAAAATATTGTGCTTCCTTCACCAAGAACAATGCATATTTCAACACTACCCTGTTCCTCTCACTGTGCCCCCCGCCTTTTTTAAACAAACTTTGGCCATATGAATATCTGGGACAAAAAGGGGGTGTATTACTTTTTCACACAAATATCAGCAGATATTACTAGCTGGTGATGGAAACTTAAATGTCATACCTTCAGAAAAATAGGGAAAACGAATTATCCTTTTTTGATGACAAACAGCATGACTTATATTTATAAGCACATAAAATTAAGCAGTTAAGTCTTGGAGTTCCTTTGCATTACTTTAGATAGATGGATGACATACTATTATTTGCACACTATTTGTATTTAAAAATGAGCCCAAGGAGACATGATTAAGGTGGAGGGATTAATTTCCTACAGAATGAAATATACAGAATGTTCCCAATGGAATATTATCTATATTCTACAGACTGCTTTCCTGACACCTCAATTTTTCTTATTTTTTATTTAAAATGTAAGACCCTTAGAACCAAATTATTAAATATGATGACTTAATGCATACGTATTATGTGTGCATATATGTATACCAGTGCTAGATGATCATTAATTTACCCTAAACAAAAATAGCTCCTCAGTTCTAACAAATTTAAAATATTCTTGTAGGGCACCTGGGTGGCTCAGTGGGTTAAGCTGCTGCCTTTGGCTCAGGTCATGATCTCAGAGTCCTGGGATCGAGTCCCGCGTCGGGCTCTCTGCTCAGCAGGGTGCCTGCTTCCTCCTCTCTCTCTGCCTGCCTCTCTGCCTACTTGTGATCTCTCTCTGT
>NC_081558.1:181185073-181192381 GCF_022355385.1 Mustela nigripes
ATCGGACTCTCTGCTCAGCAGGGTGCCTGCTTCCTCCTCTCTCTCTGCCTGCCTCTCTGCCTACTTGTGATCTCTCTCTGTCAAATAAATAAATAAAATCTTTAAAAAAAAAAAATAAATAAAATAAAATAAAATATTCTTGTATTCAATAACATGCCATATTACATTACAAACAGATGGTAGAAACTACTTGTATGATATTATAGATCTCTCCATAAATAGGCTAAATAATCTAAATAAATACATATATTGTAAAAGTTTAAGTGGTGCCCAACATATCAAAAGTTTCCTGTGTCTGAAATGATCAAATTTAATTATAGTTCAAAGTCCCAGTACATCATAACATTTTGATTCTGACATTCTATGTAACTCCGAGGAGTTCTTTTTTGCAAAAAAAAAAAAAAAAAAAAATTCATGCTAATATTTCTCATTTGAATATACTGATTTGAAGCAATTCTTCAAATATTGAAATGATTAGCAATTATGCCATTCATAAATGTATTACTCCTTTCAAAATATAGTAAAAATGAAAAAAGAAAAATAGCTACATTTATTCAGTACTTCCTATGTGCCAGACACTGTCTAAAACACTTGAGCATTTTATCTTTTGGTCATAAGTGTTTTAAAATTTCATGTATTTATTTTAAAAGATTGTATTTATTTATTAAAGAGAGGGAGAGAGAGAGAGTAGGAGTGGGGGTGGGGCAGAGAGAGAGGGAGAGCAAGTTGGAGACTGCCATCACGGTCTATAGCCCATGATCATGCCCTGAGCTGAAATCAAGAGTCAGATGCTTAACCAACTGGGTCACCCAGGCTCCCCCAGTCCTAAGTACTTTTATTGTCGGTGTCATTATTGCCCTGACTTTACAGTTGAGGAAACCAATGTTTAGAGAATGTAAGAAAATAACTTGCCAGTCATCACCAACACGGACATGATAAAGCAGATTCCACTAACCCATCTATTTCACTGTACTAGCTCCCAGCATCTGTCCAAAGACTTCCCAAGATAACTAGCTGACTCACGTTGATAACTACTTGAAATGCTAGCTGTGGACTGAATTCTATCACCCCCAAACTCATATACTGAAGCGCTATCCCTACTGTGTTGGTATGTAGAGATGAAGACTTTGGGAGGTAATTAGATTTAGGTAAGTTTAAAAGGGTTGAGCAGTCACAGGAGACATTTTTGCCCTCATAAAAATGAGACACCATGGCGCTTGAGTGGCTCAGCTGGTTAAGCGACTGCCTTCAGCTCAGGTCATGATCCCCGAGTCCCAGGATCCAGTCCCACATCAGGCTCCCAGCTCCATGGGGAGTCTGCTTCTCCCCTCTCATGCACTCTCACTCTCTCTCTCAAATAAATAAATAAAGTTTTTATTTATTTATTTTTTGAAAGTGAGATACCAGAAAGCTATCATTCTCTCTGCAAGGTGAGGACACAGTAAGAAGGCAACGGCCCACAAGCCAGGAAGAGAGCTGTCCAGAATCTGATCACCCTAGCACCCTGATATTGGACTTCTAGCCTCCAGAGCTGTGAGGAAATAAATTCTGCAGTTTAAGCCATCTTGTCAATGGTATTTTGTTATGACAGCCCAAGCTAAGACAGTGCTCATATACTACCTTTGTAAGAAATGGTCTTAGACATCCTTAGTTTACCAACAGTAAGTAAGTAAGTAAGTATTTATCATCGTTTGAGTAGCTTTTAGATTTATTTATCTAATTATAATTTCTAGTCCATGGTCACTTTTCATGCTTTATTTTATTGAATTTTAAAAATCTTTCCCTCAAAATATTGCTAAATTACTCTGAAATAACAACTAGAAAAAAAAAATACCATGGTTTAAAACTCATCTTAAGCAGACTATATACCTAAAATCTTCAGTTCACCTTTCTTTGAAGACTAAATAATCATGATGCTCACTAAGCACCTGTAACATCTAATGGTGTCTTAATTTGGCTCTACTTTTGTCTCAAATTGTCCAGGTAATTCTCAAGTCACTGGGAAATACAGATGTGATAACCCAGCTTTTCATGTACAAGCAAGTTTATTCTGCTCCAGGGATTACTGGGCAAGCTCTTAAGTGATACAGAGTTCAATTCCAAAACCTTCTTAAATAAAAGGTAATTTAACAGAGGATTGTTTGTAATTGTGTTGCAAACACAAGGGAAAAAAAATCATGCTTTTGAAATGACTAGATTTCTTGAAACAATTGACTTCCTCTCAGATTCCTTCATTCTCCTGTTTCATAAACTCCTACTTATCTTTGGACCTTTCCTTTTTCTTAAAGATATCCTTGACTTCTTCAGGACGGATTTGTTCTAATTTTTATACATCTCCGCTTAGCACTTAGGACAAGAGATGACAATTATTTTTATTCACGTAAGTCTCATCTTTCAGATATCAGCGTCTTTCCTAAAAGGGATATTACAAATATTTGTCTGCAGACCTAGTGTTCAATATGTTTATCTCTGTTGTTTATTGGTTGGTCTAATGTAGGAAAGAATTAACTGAAACTGTTTTGAAAGAACATTCAAATGTAGTTCTTAATTACTACTAAAACAGATTTACATACAATGTAAACTCATGTGATTGAAATGATTTCAGAAAAATAGACACGTTTCTAAAAAGTAGGGTGAAGACAAATCATTAAAAAAATAAACTATGGCAACATTCCACATAATGATTTATGTTCAATAGTCTCAACGAGTAAAAACACAATAAAAATAAAAGCCATGCTGGATATATAATAAACTACCCTTTTAAAATATATGTGTATAAATATTTACACCTTTATATATCAGAACAAAGTTATACATAATAGTAATAATACTACATGACATATTTTGAGCATTTACCATTTGCCAATTTTGTTTTAAACTATTTTACATGTACTCACTGAATTCTCACAAATGAAATACTAATACTAAACCATTATAAACAAAAAATTAGACAGCATTTTACAAGATTTTTTGGAATTGAATTTACTATGCATCATAGTTCAACAAAAAATATAAATTTGTTAATGAAATAATATTCAGAAAATCACTTGGCAAATTTGCATCTATCAAAAGCTTTTTATTTGATACCAGAAGATAGCAAAAATAGGTCAATATTTAGGTCAATTATACCAAGACCCTCCCTGGAATAAATCATATCTATATTTGAAAAAGGAAATTTGATTGGTAATTTATTCAATGCTAATTAGTTTCTAGCCACAAGCCACCTTTACCACCCGCATCACCCTTTCATTCCAATACCTTTGGGTTAGTTCCAATCATATTCTGAAGGTTGTTTAACCTAAAATGTCTTTAGGGGATAATTTTCTAACCACCTTTTAAACTACCACCCACCGTTTTCCACAAACTAAGATGCATCACAAAAGTTCTTATTTTCTTCCTTCCCCCCCCAAATGCAACAAAGGAAATATTAAAATATAAGTGATAGATGACAATTTAATAGCTTCTACTGGAGATACTGTTCTCCTGCAAATAAAATGGACAATTGCATCTAAATTCTAGGTTGCTGGCATCATAGTAAACAACTGAAATGATTAAGTGGGTCAATAAATAACCTAAATTTTAAAGCTTTCCAGTTTTAAATTATATGCTTATTTAATGATTGAATGAATAAAATTGAATGATTCTAATTTCAAATAACCAATACAAACTGGAAAAGATTATGGAGTGGATTCATTATAGTCCTCACAATTTTTTAAAAAAGATTTTATCGACTTATTTGACAGAGAGAGATCACAAGTAGGCAGAGAAGCAGGCAGAGAGAGAAAAGGGAGGAAGCAGGCTCCCTGCTGAGCAGAGAGCCAGATGTGGGGCTCCATCCCAGGACCCTGGGATCATGACCTGAGCCGAAGACAGAGTTTTTAACTCATTGAGCCACCCAAGGACCCCTAGTCCTCGCAATTTTGATATCGAAGCCATTGACAATGATTTAGCTGAGTAGAAATATTTAACTACTTGAGGTATCGGTAGACCAAGAAATCTAATTGAAGACTTCTTCCTATATGTGTATATAAATGTATACATATACTACAGGATGCATATGTACACATGCAAACATGCACAGGTACAAAAATATATAAATACATTTATATTTCAGAGACATATATTAAGCTCCTTTTTCTTTTTCTTATTCTTTTTTTTTTTTGTTTTGCACGGCGCTATCCACTATTTTAAATGTATTTTACTAGGAAACTAGTTTTTATTTTATTCTTACTACTTTAATAATTTAAGGAACTTAAAACATTTTTGAATAATATTCCTTTTACTGTAGGTAACTACTGTTTCAAAATCTCATATGTATTGAAGTTATATTATCCATTAGTTTTATTTTATAGAAAGGGCATTACAAAACATTTATTATATAAAAGGTGTCTAACATCTGGTAAGGTTTTAACCACTGCCTTATTTTGAGGATCAGATGGTTTAAAATGTTTGAAAAAACTTTGCCACCATTAATTGATTATAAATTCTATTTCTTACTAGATTTGTTGTAATATATCTCTTTTTTATATTTTTCATTAGGAGGCAGGTCAGTCATTTCTATCCCCATTTGATAGATATAGAGCTAGAGGGAACAAGTAGGGAAGGGACTTGTCAGCTCCTTAAGGGGAGAACTTAGGGAAATTCAGTTTATCACCTAGTCTTCTGGCCATAAGCAGTCTGTCTGTTGCTTCACATGAGAAAGAGGCCAGTGAGGGAGTTTTGAATAATTTTGGTAATACACAGATTTCTAGTCTAACAGTGTCAATTATAGTGAGATTTGGTCTGTGCTGCTTTCTTGGAACTAATCAAAACCCAGTTAATACCTACTTCTATGTTTGCCTTCTATGTCCTTTGGCCTATGATCATTGCTTCTGTAACTTTGAGACTTAATTTTATCATCATATTTTTAAAATCAAAGTAAGTATAAATACCAGGAATAAATCAAGAGTTACCTCATTCCACTTTTTTTTTTTTTTTTTTTTTTTAAGATTCACTTATTTATCTTAGTGGGAAGGGGCAGAGAGAATCTCACGCAGAATCCTTGCTGAGCATGGAGCCTGATGTGGGGCTCCATCTTACCACCCTGAGATCATGACCTGAGCCAAAATCATGAGCCTAATGCTTAACTGTCTAAGTCACCCAGGCACCCCATACCTCATTCCATTAAAGAAAAAACAAACAAACAAACAAACAACAACAACAACAAAAAATTTGCTTGTATCATCAAACGATGGAGAACCATGGAATGCATTGATGAAATTTACATTTTAGACAAGTTGGTTTAGGAGCCTTGTGGAGGATGGATTTACTCATCAGAAATACCATCCAGGAGGCTGTTGCAGGCAAACAACCTAGAGATGATCAAGCCCTAAACTAAGGCAGTGACAGTGAGACCAAATGGCTGTGAGAAAGAAAGGGAAGGAAAAGAAGCCAGGAAGAGTCCTAGAGTCAATGGTTGCCTAGAATTCAGTTGGTTGCAAACAAACAAACAAACAAACAAAAACTGGCAAAAAGAATAAAATGAGGAAAAATGAAGGTATGTAGGCATGTTTTATATTTTAAAGGATTTGGGCTTCAATATTATACATTAAGTTCATAATTCAAAACTATTTGTTCAAAACTAGGTATTAGCAGTAGATCTAAGGAACTTGCTCTCTTTACTCACTTACTTTAACTTGAAAAAAGCTTAAAACTTTCACCAGCTATAGACTTCAACATCCCAAAGTGCGCTTTAATGCTTCTAAGACTGTGGTTCTTAATTTGAAACATTTCACACTTAGTTAAATTTTAAGAGGTTTAAAACCCTGTAAATTCAAAATACAAATAAATATAATGGAAATGTGTGAATGCCTTCCCTTTATATTCACAGATGGAAGGTTATAAAGCTGATATCAGTAGCAACAGAAATTAGAAACTAATCACCACTAATGTTAAATAAAGATGGCATAGAACAGAATATCTAATCTGATTTAATTGAAATTTAAATTCATAGTATGCAAAAGAATAGGAATACAATCATCACTTCCTCCTTTATCAGCACACACAAGTAATATCAGGTTGCACAATCACATCCCGTTGCAAAGTATCATGATGCCATTTCATAAAGAATAACTAGAGAAAGCAATGCTGGCGAATAAATTATGGTTTCAAGTGCTTGGATTGAATATAAATTTACCTTCTGCAAGGGCTGTTAAACAAAAGAACCCCAGAATCTTGATCTGTTTAGAGTATCATAAAAAAAGTATGGCCTTTTCCCTGTTTTTAACCTCATCCAACTCTGATTAAAAAATCTTTTTACCATACCAGTATAAAAACCTGTTTTAAAGGAAAATTCAGTGTCCTAATCTCAAAACACTACAGAAAGTCTGTTTGTTGCTATAGAAGAGGGTTGGGGATGAGTGGTAGATATTTTGGTTTACCTTTTAGAATATATTCTTTTGTGCTTTTAGTTTTGTTTTGAAACTACTACATAATCATTAGCACACCTGACAATGCCGACTTCCTTCCTGTCAGCCCATAAAAGACATAATGGGAAAGATGAGAAGTGGTTAATAGGGCAGGTTTATATAAATCCTATATCATTAGAGGAGGATTTTTTAAATTGGAATAGAGGACCTGATATGACAGAGTGAATGGAATATATGTTTAATATAACAGTATTATTTAGAAATGTCCTCTACTTGTCTGAGTTTACACAGAATTACTTATAAAAGAATTATAGCAGGATATTGAAAGAAACTTTGTTTTTTTAAAGCCATAAAAATAGACTTCACAGATTGCAATGCTAAAATTAAACATTTAAAATATGTGTTTTATATAAATTATACATAAAAAACCTGTTGTCATTAAAATGCAGCTAAATGGAACCCAAATGTGTAAGTAGTTCACAAATGGTGAATCCACAGTGTGAATTGGAAAACCCATTTTAAGTCAGCAAAAATGGAGAAACAAATGATAAGACATTCAGATGAGTTATACAGACTTCACTATATAGGAAGTTTACCAGTTCATTGACAGAGATAAATATTTTTCCTGGACTTGACATCTAGGAGAATTTTGTTACAATGGTCTTTATTTCAGTTAACTAACAATAGGATATTGTCCACAATTATGTTCCATTTGTTGCTACTTTTCCTTGGTGGCTCTCAATAGTCTAAATGACTATTATAAAATACAATGGAGGTGTCCAGAATCTATAAAGAACTTAGCAAACTCAACACCCAAAGAACAAATAATCCAATCAAAAAATGGGCAGAGGACATGAACAGACATTTCTGCAAAGAAGACATCCAGATGGCCAACAGACAC